>NC_091156.1:14565618-14678118 GCF_040958095.1 Procambarus clarkii
TACTCCAGTTGATTGACAGTTAAGAGGCGGGACCAAAGAGCCAAAGCTCAACCCCCGCAAGCACAATTAGGTGAGTACGACTAGGCGAGTACATATGTACACGAACACGTATGCACGCGTCTAAGAGCTGTGAATTAACCGCATTCGTGCTTGTCCCCCAAGACTTTAAATATCTTCTCCATACACTGAATATATCTTCTTCATTCGAAATATTTTCGCTGGTGATAAAGGAAGGAAGAAATATCACCATACTTGAGAAGCAAAGACTCGGAGGAGACGTAACCACGACATACAAAATCGGTGAACTCGGATAGGTTACTTAGAACTGGAAAGAGATGAGAGATCACAGGTGAAAGTAAAGAAAAAACACAGGTTATTCACCTGACTATAGGCTCAACCAATTTCAGCACACGTGTGGGCCTGAAGCCCACTCCATCCACAACATTAACTGTTTATATGACCAAACAATTCCACATTGAGACTCTTCGACCCAGACAACCAAAAGCTGAAAGACGGAACAGAAGACCTGCGGCTGGCTTCTCTGCATTGACAAATAGGTCAACATGGTGGGGAGAACGAGCGCGCGCGCACGCACACATACACACACACACAGGAACCTGTACACCAGTTGATTGACAGTTGAGAGGCGGGACCAAAGAGCCAGAGCTCAACCCCCGCAAGCACAACTAGGTGAGTACAACTAGGGAGTACACACACACACACACACACACACACACACACACACACACACACACACACACACACACACACACACACACACACACACACACACACGCACAGTATGTGGGGCTGGTGACTGAGTGGACAGCGTTCTAGACTCATGGACCTAGGGACCGGGGTTCGATTCCCCGGCACCAGCGGAAAAACAAATGGGGCAGAGTTTCCCTCACCCAGATGGCCCCCTGTTACCTAGCAGTAAATAGGTACCTGGGAGTTAGACAGCTGCTACTGATTGCCTCCTGGATGTGCATGAGTGCGGAGGAGGGCAAAAAGTAGTTAGTAACAGTTGATTGACAGTTGACAGGCGGGCCCAAAGAGCAGAGCTCGACCCCCGCAAGCACAACTAGGTGAATACACACACACACACACACACACACACACACACACACACACACACACACACACACACGCCCCGGATGCAGCATCCGTGCCGAGAGAGGCGAGGAAGATAGGGGGGTTTGTTGCAAGAGCAGCAGCACCTTAAACAGACTTATACTGGCCATAAATGTCACAAATTCACAGGAAACGCTGCCTCTCGCAGGATAAATGAACGTATACTTAACTCATTTTTCCTCTGGTCTTACGAATAAATCCCAGAACGTACTTCAGGATTACGGGAGGACCTGTTATTACTCTATTTTTATTTTGGGGATAAGTTAGAGGCCTATGGTGTTTTGAACAGAAAGGTTTAGAAATGCCTGCCCCCCCCCCCCTCCCCTTTCCCAACCATGCTTAATATAGAAAACGGTCGCGTGGATATATATGTGTATGTATGTATATGTATGTATATTTATATAATATATTATGTGTGTGAGAGTGTGTAAAAACTGTTTTGCAGCAGCTGATAGTTGAGCATCCATTCCTTCCTCTCCTCTACCCCTTTCCTTTCCGTTCCACCCGTTACTGTATTTCCCCTTTCGTCATCCTCCCCTGTCTCCCATTCATTCCCGCCAACCACTTACAGTCCTTTACTCTAAACTCTGGTGTGTTTCCCATCGTCCGAAACAGCTGGTATAAACGAAGCTCGTTATCCTGGAATATCATTGACATGTACAAGATCATCCACAGTACAGACATCTTGAGGAATCTCCACACTCGCTGCATCTACACCGACGTCTCCTCCTTCACTATGACCCTCTGTGCCCCAGCCAGGAGAAGCTCCCACATCCTCTTGAGCTACAGACGCTTCAGCTTGGTTCTCTGTACGATTCAGTAACAATTGCCTTCTGACAGTTCAAGAAAGTGCAGTCTACCTGTGCTCTCTATCCTGCCTCATCGCCATATCCATGTTGATGTAGGAAATTCAGTTTAGCTTTCAAGGATGTTCCATGTGCATTGCAATCAAATAATTTTAGAAACGTAGAGAAACATGTTTTAGTAACACAGGTGCTGTAATTCGCTGGTTTCTATACAGCTGCCAGTTGGTATATATGGACTGTGTATAAGCTGTCATGAACTGTTTTACACGATTGTCGCCAAAGATCCCAGGGCAGGGAGAACGCTTGGGCGCATTGCTTAAACGATCCCCCTCTGTTCGCTCAACTGGAACTTGGAGCTGGTTTTAAGTAAATTGGTAATTCGTGTTTTACACTCGTATGTACTAGATCGCCCCTCTCAACCCCCTCACGGTCTTGGCTAAACCGGTTCGCCCCTCTCACGATCTTGGCTAGACCGTTCAACCCCCCCCCCCTCTGCCCTCCCCTCCCCGTTCCCGACATTCCCTGCACAAACACTGCTCCAGCACCCAATCCCCGCTGGCTTGCTCATACCTAAACTAGCACCAATAACCGCGCTTCGTAGAATTAATTTTGGACCATTTCCTGTGCCACACCACAAGAAAAGACCCGCACTTCATAACCGGCCAAGTTTTGAGTCTCGGCAAGGCGAGGCTCGAGAATTTTTGGCCAATTCAGGGAAGTAATTTCCTGACCCGCAGGAGTTTTACCTGCTGGGCTCAACCATGTTGTTTTAAAGTTCCTTCTGCTGTATCTGCTGCTGCTACTACTGCTTTAGCTGCTGCTGCTACTGCTGCTACTACTGCTGTAGCTGCTTTAGCTGCTGCTGCTACTACTGTTGTAGCTGCTTTAGCTGCTGCTGCTTCTGTTGATTGTTGTTTAGAACTTAGTTTTCAAATATTCTTCAATTCCTTTGTTAACCTGAAGGCAACGTATTGAGACTGATTCTGTATTTTTCTGCTTACCACTTTTTCTGCCGAGCTTATTTTCTTGACGGCCAGTACCAGCGTGTTCAGTTATCACGTCATGTGCTTTTCCTGATTGCATATGCTTGTTCTCCCTCACATACGTCCCAGTTATTAATATTTGGGAAATGACAAAAGTGGATTGGAAAGGCCTCTACCTGCTTCCTTTTCAGATAGTGGGTGTGTCCGAGGAAGCAGTGAGTGTAGCGAAGTCTCCCCTATCTGTTTTTGCGTTCTCTTACATATCCCACAACATATATGCATTCCTCTCCAGGTCAGTCCTACACAAAGACTGACCGGCCAGTTCGCCTCTCTCTAGCACAGTCCTACGCAGACTAAGTGGCCAAGAAAACTATATTCTGATGACCGTGTACTCTATTTTAGCCATCCGGGTGTTGACTGGATCCATCAGGGAACCTTCCTCTGCTCCCGTGTTGCTGGCTGAGTGTCCTGCAAACATTGCTTGCATTCTGAATGCTTGATCGGCGGGATCAGTCAACAGTCACCGCTTTCTTAATGTTAGTCTAGTCCAGCCACTTGGCGTGGTCGGTACTCTGACGGGCCTCGCTTCCTTCAGGACGGCGTTCGATCCCCGGTGTTCTTGAAGGTCGGGCATAGTTTCGTCACTCCGTTACCTACCCTAACCCAGTTAATATAAGGTCTTCGCATCGGAGATCATCCCGGACGTAGGTTCGATCCCTCATCACGGCCCCTTGTCCTCGTGTCCTTTCTATATGCTACATATTCACCCTGGTTCTGCGTTCCTTCGCATATTTCCTATCCTAATGCTGGTCGGATACTCCACAAAACCGCCCAATTCCCATGAAGCAAGTTGGATTACCCAGTAAACAGTCCCTCGTTATCTGTATTCTGATTGGCTGCCCCAGTAGAGTCCAGCCTCCACTGAGGGGGGGAGGGGGGTGGAGGGCCTTGCTCTCACAACATTCATGTAAACGCCATCAAGGAGGGAATCTGATTGTGACAATTTTAATGGAATTGAAATAGAGTGGTCAACGGGCTTATTCGCACGGGCATGATTGATGTTGGCCTTTGTGAAGTTCCGTGGGTGGTCGGTCGTGTTCCGTGGGTGGTCGGTCGTGTTCCGTGGGTGGTCGGTCGTGTTCCGTGGCTGGTCGGTCGTGTTCCGTGGGTGGTCGGTCGTGTTCCGTGGCTGGTCGGTCGTGTTCCATGGCTGGTCGGTCGTGTTCAGTGGCTGGTCGGTCGTGTTCCGTGGCTGGTCGGTCGTGTTCCGTGGCTGGTCGGTGATGACCGAGGTGGACATTACATATCAGCCTTTTGCTATTCAGCCCAACCGGCTGGACGGTAGAGCGACGGTCTTGCTTCATACAGGTCGGCGTTCAATCCCCGATCATCCAAGTGGTTGGGCACCATTCCTTTCCCCCGTCCCATCCCAAATCCTTATCCTGACCCCTTCCAGGGCTATATAGTCGTATTGGCTTGGCGCTTTCTCGTGATAATGCCCTACCTCTTGCTAATGAGGTACTCTAGATGGCAGCACAGGTAGATAAATATATATACATTGAAGCATTAACACATCGAAATAATTTCTTTGTTGTATTTCCTTTTTCAAATTAAAGAATATAATTGTTATGCCAGTTTATAATAAATGAAGTTTCTAAATTACTAAAACAATTTCATGTCGATGTAGCATTTATAAATCTTTATATAAAAAAAAACTCTTAAGAATTCCCAAAGAAATGTAACGGTTGTATAGAATTCCACGCAGAGATTATAATAAGTTCTATGTCCACAAACTGGCAAACATCTTGACCCAAGAATAAAATCACAAATATAGCATTAGGTCAGGTCAAGGGTCAGTTGCATTGTTTGTTCAACTAAGAGATTGTAGTCATTCAATTGACTGGACTAATTCTTGCTAAATTGTTGAGAGTAAACCTGTTTGTAAAAGGAATATTATTGAATCTTTATTTATAAAAAGGAACAGAATTAGTGTATGTCAAGCACCGTTTAAATGAGAGAATTTCATAATTTGTAAGATTTGTAATGGGTATAAACATATGTAAAGAATAAATATATGTGCAGTTTTTTCTACCACAGATGTGGTCACTTATTTACCATGCTAACCATCATATATATATATATATATATATATATATATATATATATATATATATATATATATATATATATATATATATATAATTATATATATATAATATATATATATATATATAATTTTTTTTATAATTTTTAATTTTTCTATCCATATATAATTTTTCTATCCATTCTTTCTTCTTGTCCATTCTTTCTTCTGTGCAGACAGTGTATTCCAAGAATAATTATATGGACGATCCCCAGTCGTTCCCATCATTTTCATTATTCGGTATGATGTTAACGTTTTAAAATCAACTCAGGAGCCGAGGTTGATCAATCCCACACCCATATCTTAACGGTACACTGTAGTCCTTGAAACTGTGTTGAATCACAAAGTCGCTCGAATTATATTCCTATCATTATTTCTAAGTGGATACTTACATATAACTGAGTCACGTGTATTTGTGATTATTCCTGCATGCATACAAATGGTGCTACTTAGTGCGTACAGAAGGCTTGGTGCCCTCTTTTTATGATTATATACTTGCTTGCATGTATACATTTATACGTGCATCAATGTATGCATTCATGGTTGGAATAGTGTTTCGAGCGAGTGGAAATGTAATACTTGTGAGAGTACAGAGTAATGAGGAATATTTGTTTTTACCTAAAGTGTTTTTTGCATTTCGAAAAAGTTAGTTTGTTAAAGTGTTCACGTACGGATCGTGTACAGTAAGGCGCTTGTCCTGGAGGTGTGTGGTGGAGGTAGATTATAATTATATATATAATTATATATATAATGTCGTACCTAGTAGCCAGAACCCACTTCTCGGCCTACTATGCAAGGGGCCCGATTTGCCTAATAGTCAGTGATTTTCTTTATTTTCAAAATATATTTTTTAATTGGTTTATTTGAATTATAATTATTATATTAGGAACATAAATTATTGAATTAGTTATTAGTTTAAGTTAGGTTAAGATAGGTTAGGTAGGGTTGATTAGGTTCGGTCATATATCTACGTTAGTTTTAACTCAAATTTAAAAACTTAACTCATACGTAATGAAGTGGATAGCTTTATCATTTCATAACAGAAAAAATCGAAAATATATAAATTCAGGAAAACTTGGCTTCCTAGTCAAATCGGGCCTTGCATAGTAGGCAGAGTGCCGTGTTCTGACTACTAGGTACAACATTATATATATATATATATATATATATATATATATATTTATATATATATATATATATATATATATATATATATATATATATATATATATATAATATATTATATATATATATATAAATTAAACACTGGTCCTCGTTGCCGAGCGGACAGCGCTCCAGAGTCCCAGTCCAAAGAGTTCGGGTTCGATTCCCAGCCGAGGCAGAAATAAATGGGCAGACTTTCTTTGACCTAATGCCCCTGTTTACCTAGTAGTCAACAACTACCTGGTAGTTAGACAGCTGCTACGACCTGCATCCGGGGGATGTGTATGAGAGAGAGAAATACATATTATTAGTATATATGACAGAAAAATACAGGTTGGGAGCAAGTACATTACACAACAAAGGCTAGAAAGCCGGGATCCAAGAGCTAAGAGCTCGATCCTGCAGGCACAAACAATACATATACACAAAGATCCACACACACACACCAGCATGGCGTGTGCCAATAGGCCACACTTAATGCACGCAATTTATCAAAGCGCTCAGCCTCCCGCTCATGCCGTACTGAGCGCCACATCTCGTGGTTATAAGGCCGCGTTTTTCTCATTAATTCTGCCAGATTGGATATGCCACAGCCACGCCCCCTCCCCCCTCCCTCCCCTTTCCCGTTCCATCCTTCCTTCTTCCTTTCCCTCCAAACGTTTACGCTTGTATGTGATTGGTTATATAATGAATAATTCCCCTCCCTCGCTCTCCATTGGCTGGCGGCGTTTGAGGATATAAGCTCTCAATTATTTATCAGGTTAGGGTTATGCTTTACAAATATTAACTAAAGATGAATAAGCTTCTCAGTCTTTCAAAGCAAAAATTGTATAATAATATTTGTCAATAATTACAAAAGTATTTTTTATATATATTAAAATGAATCGGAAGACGAATATAATGTTGATCCTTCAGAGGTTGACAGACCAGCTTGGGCCCAGCACCAAGCACGGAAAAATCCAACCCACTCCAGCCAATTTGGCTGGACGGTAGAGCGACGGTCTCGCTGTATGCAGGTCGGCGATCAATTCCCGACCGTCCAAGTGGTTAGGCACCATTCCTTCCCCTTGTCCCATCCCAAATCCTTATCCTAACCCATTCCAAGTGCTATATAGTCGTAATGGCTTGGCGCTTTCCGTTGATAATTCCCTCCTATCTGTACGCTATATAAAAGTACACCTGTTAGTGCACAGGTGTACAATTATGTATGAAGAACAATTCTACGTACATGCTGGAATTCATGGCTGTAATACAGACACGAATATCTTTAATTACAAAAAGTCTAACCTGAAGAGATACCTATTTAAATTGGCATACGATTCGGATAAATTGAAACTTTCCACCTGAAGGTCATTTTACCCCTAAAATGTGGTTGACACGTAACGATGTTGTGTCCCCTGAAGAGTACCTAATCAACTAAAAATTTTAAACTCCGGTTGACACTGCAATAATCATTGAATATCTACAGCCATTCCCATTGTAAATATATGGGGAGCTCACACAACAAACTCTAACCTATTACCCTCAGAGGCAGAGGGGAAGTGAATATATCTCATTGAAGAGGAAAAAATATATGGTATAGTGGAGTGGAGAGTGCGAGGAGGATGCTGCAGGCACCCTGCCTGAAGGGGGACTGGTCGAATAATAACACTGGGAGCCAGCAGCCAGGCACAGCAGCCAATTACAAAAGGCACGAAGAGTATAATTGACTTTTTTGGGGGGTTTCTAAAAAAATTCGAGAGTAGTTCTTCCTCCTCCTTTTGTCGGACTGCACCACGTGCAGTCCGTGCAGGAGCTCTTGTTGTATTTTGGGTGTTCACGTCCTGTATCGCGTAGTGTTCACGTCCTGTATCGCGTAGTGTCCACGTCCTGTATCGCGTAGTGTTCACGTCCTGTATCGCGTAGTGTCCACGTCCTGTATCGCGTAGTGTTCACGTCCTGTATCGCGTAGTGTCCACGTCCTGTATCGCGTAGTGTTCACGTCCTGTATCGCGTAGTGTCCACGTCCTGTATCGCGTAGTGTTCACGTCCTGTATCGCGTAGTGTCCACGTCCTGTATCGCGTAGTGTTCACGTCCTGTATCGCGTAGTGTCCACGTCCTGTATCGCGTAGTGTTCACGTCCTGTATCGCGTAGTGTTCACGTCCTGTTGCCAATGTGGTTTCCATCTGTGTCCTGATTTCACACGCGGAATATTCTCCAGTCCCCCCCCCCCCCCTCCCTTCTCCCTCTCTAGTTAGTGCGGTGATGACAGTTGGGTAATTTAAAGGTTAACAGGTTCATTTTCTACCGGGTTTGAAGTTTGCTTTCTTTTTTTTTTTTAATTCCGTAATTTAAATTTTTTGTACGAATTGAATGTTGACGAAATGCGACCAATATACGAAAATTGGGCAAGGAGAAGTAATTATGACTGAGACAGTACTGAGCAAGTACGACTAAATAGCAATGGGAAGGGATATGTGGATAAGGATTTGGGATGGGATCAGGTAAAGGAACGGTGCCCAACCACTTGGACGATCGGGGATTGAACGCCGACCTGCAAGAAGCCAGACCGTCGCTCTACTGTCCAGCCCAATTAGTTGGTCGGTATATTGTCTTTCAATAGATAAGTGTTCGTCTCGATTATAAATATTTTAATTTAAATTACATTTTTCATTCATACAGGTAAGGGTAGTTATAAGGGAAAAGCGCCAAACCAATATGACACTTGGCAGGGCGAGGAGGGACATGGAGTTGGGATGGGACGGAGGGAAGGAATGGTGCCCAATTCTTTGGACCATTGGGGCTCGAAACACCATAGGGGCTCGAAGTTCATTATGTGCCTCTGTAAAGTTTTCCACTCCCACCCACAGCATAGGTATGAGGTGCATAATAAGTTGACAAACTTAACTAGCCTTCCGCCACCCCGTCATGAAAACTCTGTAGAGGCAGAAGACGCCAGACAATAACGTCATTATACCTTCATCCAGTGAAGATTATCGACCGAATGGTTTGGCCATTTGCCTATTAGTCCTCCTCCTAGTTACACTCGCAAACCCTTAGAGGCACTCAAAGGAACTTGGACGGTGAATGGGACAGCTAAGACAAGTGTCTGTCGCATGCTCTTCACAGTGAAACAGTGCACCGCTGTTGAATACACTCCCTCGTGTATTCAACAGCGGTGAATACACGAGGGAGTGTATTCTCTCTCTCTCTCTCTCTCTCTCCCTCGTCATATCTCCCTTCTCTATTCCCTTCCCACCTCTCGTCACCCTCTTCCACCGCACACATTACACCGTATTTCCTGTCACCTTAATGCCTCCGTTCACCTGGCAGTAAATAGGCACCCAGGATGTAGTCGGCTTGTTGTGGTGTTGCATTTTTCTATTTTTTTTTGGGGGGGGGTAGTAATGCAATGTTAGGAAGGGGGGGGGAGACCTCGATAAAAGCGTAAGAACATGTATGTGTACAGCCCCCCCCCCCTCCCCCGTAATATATGTATGGGTCTGGGTTGTCCATTATATACATAGTGTACACACGTTGCCTCCTGTCAACAGTGTTCCCGACCCCTTAATGTTCCGGGAGCGGTGCTGAGGCAAGAGAGCTGAGGTAGGTCATCATCGTTGGCCAATATTGACCGTAAACACAGGAGTAATTAATGTGCAGGAACACTGAGAGCTATAAGCCCTACAGACCATGGTCTACAGACACCAGTAGACCACAGGTCAGACCAGCTGGCCAGCCCCGACAGGCACCATTTCAGACCGCAGCAGCCCAACTAGTCAGCATCTCCCAACATAATCCCAGGCGCTGCACGGTAGCATTAATACAGTTACTGTTGATCGGATGTCCTGTGGGAGGTTGCCCAGATCCGTCACTAGCATCCATGATGTTCTTTCATCTCGGTCTTTGAGCAGCTATCTGATCGAGGCCTTGATAGGATCTTTATGAGTTGGTGCATGTGTGGAGGAGAAACAGTCACTGTCTTAGTCTCCTCCGAGGTTGTGATCCCCTGTTTCTCTTCCCGCTCCGTGTCTCTCTTCTCGCTCCCTGTCTCCCCTTTCCGTTGAATGAGACTATAACTTAACTTCTCAGTATTTTTTATTCCTTCTTTATAAAGGTATTTAATGTTTCAAATGTTATTCACAAGCTTGCATTCCGTGGTCGATTGTCAGCGAGTGTCAGCATTCCGTGGTCGATTGTCAGCGAGTGTCAGCATAAGTGGTCGATTGTCATCGCTTGTCAGCGCGTGAGAGTCGGCACAAGGCAACTGTCTAGCTGATACATTTACTTGTATCGTCGGGAATTGGAACTTTGCCTGAAATTTCCGAGACCATTCTCGGAATGAAGATTCGGAAAATTCTCAGAAGTATCTATAACTGGTGCATAAATTGAGGTCAAAGTTCGAATCTGCGATTATCCAAGTGAATCAAATTATATTATTACAGAGTTGAAACCCTTTATCTGAATGATTGAGCGGCAATCTCGTTTCTTGCAGGTCAGCGTTCAATCCCCGACCGCCCCCAAGTGGTTGGGTGCCATTCCTTCCCTCCGTCTTAATCCTAATTCCTTATCCTTTTCAAGTGCGATATATTGTCATAATGGCTTAGTGCTTTCTCGTAATAATTATCATTACTGTACCCCTGCTATGTGGATTGCATCTTGTATGACAAGGATAAATGGGGAGGATTACCTTGGTGGGGGTCCAAGGAGTGTTTAAAGTCTCAGTTGAGTACCAGTTAGGTGCCTCAGAAAATCTTTGAAGATTCAGGCTCATCATTACCGAATTTTTTTTAACAACTTTAACTGAATTTTTTAAATATTTCTCCATCTTCCTGTCGTGCGACAGGACACATCAAGCATTTACGTGTCCAGTTACGAAACCCGTACATCTTTCCTCGATGTAAATGTTCCTTTGATGTGACCAAGTCCGTGTTCACATAGCAACTCTGTAGACCCGGCTGAGGCAGCTCCCACGCGGCCAGCTGAGGACACAACACTGAACAGTGTTGTGAATTGAGTTGCATGATACCAGGATTTAATGGTGGAAATTGTGCATAAGTTTTGCAGAGGTTGTCTGCGGTTATTGGCTATGGTTGTCTGCGGTTATTGGGTATGGTTGTCTGCGGTTATTGGGTATGGTTGTCGGCGGTTATTGGGTATGGTTGTCTGCGGTTATTGGGTATGGTTGTCGGCGGTTATTGGGTATGGTTGTCGGCGGTTATTGGGTATGGTTGTCGGCGGTTATTGGGTATGGTTGTCGGCGGTTATTGGCTATGATTGTCGGCGGTTATTGACAGTAGTGGTACTGTTAATTTTCTAGAGCCAGGGGGGGGGGAGAGGAGTGTCAAAGCTGTCGGTGCTGGCAAGCGCTGGCACCTCTACTGGTGTTGCTGTTACCAGGTCGGATATTTCCTCCAAGACTCCGTTTGTTATCTTATGTCTACAGAATTTATTTTCTCTTGTGTGTGCGAGAGAGAGAGAGAGAATTAAATATATGTAATATATATACACAGTAAAATAGATAGTACATTAGACAACCAACGTTTTGACAGGCGGGGGTCCAAGAGTTCGAGCCTGCCGGCACAAACAGTAAACACACACACACACACACACACACACACACACACACGCCATGCACCAATATGCACACAATACCCACAGACGCCGATCCAATCGGTGGAGATAGTTTCCGAGCGAGCCGTAGCTAATCTGAGGGCCCCCAGCAGATGCCGCCTGGGCCATCAAGGTAAACGGGAGGTCGTTGTGGCAACAGAAATGACTCGGAAGCTGCGACGACCTCTGCACCTCCACACGGCGCAGCCTCCTCCACCGTCTCCTCCGCCCTGGAGACACAGCGAACACAGAGATAGTTGGGCAGACTGCATATTTCTAGACTGCCAAAAAGCCTTTGATACAGTACCGTACATGACACTGCTGTTCAAACTCGAGAGGCAGGCGGGGGTGGGAGGACAGGCCCTAGCATGGATAAGGAACTTCTTAACAGGAAGGAGCCAAAGAGTTACGGTAAGGGGGCGTAAGACGCAAACCCAGCCACCTCATAACGTGGGGCTGCGTACCGCCACAACACATCCACTAACAACATTGAGGTGGCTTGGTTTGCGTCTTAAGAACCCCCGTATCAACAGCCACGGTTGTGAACCGATGGAATCACACTGCTCTATATATACACGGTCTGAGAATGTTGTGAGAATTGGCTCCGATAAAGAGGAAAACAACACGGAAGGCTGTTTCCAGGCCGTGTCCCTTAGCTAACTGAATTTAACAAGAGTTTCCAGCCGGTGGCAACTGCTCTTGCCTCACTCCATTTTCTGAGGCAATGTTCGTTGACTGTGATTTTTGTGTTTTTTTAAGGGGGGGGGCGGAACTTCCCAGCGAGGAAGGCGACCTGCTTGAGGTGTACCCGCCTAGATGTACTGGCTTCGCTGCGCTACCATGGGACGATGTTCCGGCTCTTAGTCTCGACTTCCGAATTTCTTAGATTATTGGAATGGGTAAATATGTTAAGAAAAAACATAGGCGCTTATATTTAAAGTTGTGTAGAGATAGGTGTAAACACTTAGTTTCGCTTAATACATTCCACGTGATTAATTTCTCTGCACATTGATTGTCATTGTGTGGGGTGTGTGTGTGTGTGTGTGTGTGTGTGTGTGTGTGTGTGTGTGTGTGTGTGTGTGTGTGTGTGTGTGTGTGTGTTTGTGTGTGTGGTGTGTGTGTGTGTGTACTCACCTAGTTGTGATTGCGGGGGGTTGGGAGGTAGTGTGGCGACACACAAGGATGTTGGGACGTGGTGTGGTAACATAAGCAACATAGGTAGCTCCAAGAAGAGGCACAATGAACATTGTACCGTAAAGCGAAGCCATGAAGTGAGGGAAACGACAGAGGAACAGCATCAGGTGATGCAAGACAGTTTAGACACGTAATGAGAAACAGAGGAACAGTGTTAGATAACGAAAAACCGTATGGCGTAAAATGATGGGAAAAAAAACTAAGGCACGACTTACGGTGACGAAGAAGGTAGCGAGAACATCATGATATGACGAAGGGGAACTGTGGGACGTGAAACATGACGAAGCGGAACAATGGGACGTGAAACATGACGAAGCGGAACAATGGGACGTGAAACATGACGAAGCGGAACAATGGGACGTGAAACATGACGAAGCGGAACAATGGGACGTGAAACATAACGAAGCTTCTCCTGTGTTGATAAATTAAATATTAGTTGGCAATGTCTCCAGGAAGCATATTGACTTCTTCAATGCGGTGCTTTTAAATGACGAAATTGGTCCCCCTGCAGAAGACAATAACGTGGCAGATTTTATGTTGGAGGTATTGCAATATTGCGGAGTTGTAGAGGAAAGTTGTGTTTCTGATGCAACGTGAGGGGGGGGGGATATTGTGTTACCCTTGAGATGTGTGTCTCTCACCGGGAGTAAAACTGAAACTTTTTACGTTACGGTAATGTGATACAAGAGGGAGACTTTATCGTGGGTTGCTGCCTGGGTACCGTGCATCCTCTACCAGCTCGACCAGCCTCAAGGTCGACCAGTCTCAAGGTCGACCAGTCTCAAGGTCGACCAGCCTCAAGGTCGACTTGCCTCTAGCAACGACCAGCCTCAAGGTCGACCAGCCTCAAACTCTACCAGCTGTACCAGCTTCGAGCAACTACCAGCCTCGAGCAACTACCAGCCTCTTAAGTACCTTGTCTCTTCCCGACCTGTTTTTTCTGGCTATTTCTTCCTTCCTCTCCGCCTCATTATCCGTTTCCTTGGTCTCTTATCTTCCATTCTACACCCGGATCCTCCTTTCCTCCCTTCCCCATCATTTATCACTTCGTACCGTCTACTCTTCCACACTCGGCTGTTTGTTATTCCACATTGTGATTGCACCCTTCAACTACCATCACTCCATCCACTCTACCTTGCGGCTCTCAACTTTCCATCTCTTTCATCCCTCATCATCCGCTCTTTAGCATCTCATTCCATCATGGACCACACCCTCCCTATCCTTCCTCCATTGATCCGGTTTTATTCCATCTAAGACTTTCTATCCATCATCTATTCAGTTCTCTATCCTTCTCCATACTCCCTCTCCCACCCTCTCTATCCCTCTAGGAGGGAGGAACAAGTTTTCGGCTCCTTAATCTTTTCTTTTTTTCTGTACACTCTGAACTTTGCAACGGAAATTGATTACATCTTGGCCTTTACACCACGCATGGCAGAAGTTGGCGGCTGCCATGACACGCTGATGGGAGGAAGATGATATCCCCCAAGAGTTGGAGAGGAATTGATTGATTGATTGATGAAGATTAAGCCACCCAAAAGGTGGCACGGGCATGAATAGCCCGTTAGTGGCCCTTTTGAGCCATTACCTGTATCAAGAGATGATACTGGAGATCTGTGGAGGTGCGACTGCACCCTGCGTGACGGGAGATGTCTCCCATGGACCAAATGGATAGAGAGGAACTTCCTGGGAAATGTCTATTTAGGGGGGATGGTAGAGGTAGGAGGAGGAAGAGGAGGATTGATTGATAAAGATTAAACCACCCAAGAGGTGGCACGGGCATGAATAGCCCGTAAGAAAAGGGGGAAGTAGTAGGTGGGAGGTGTTTTCGTAAAGGGGAGGGGGGGTTGGGGAGACCCTGGGAGAGGACTGGGTCCTGATAGGTGGGATGGGGATGTTTGTGACGATAAAATAGGGGGGTTGGTTGGGGTATTTAATGGGGGGTGGCGGGGTGTTGCCAGGGTCGAGGTGCGACGAGTGATTGCGATAGGGAAAGAGAACCAAAAAGTTTATTTTTGTTTTACACGTTGCAACGATGGAATGTGCTTCGTTAGGAAGATAATTCGCTATAGCTGGCGAGGGGCGTCTTGTTCGTAGTCCAGCTAAGTTCTAGCTGGCGTGGGGCGTCTTGTTCGTAGTCCAGCTAAGTTCTAGCTGGCGTGGGGCGTCTTGTTCGCAGTCCAGCTAAGTTCTAGCTGGCGTAAAGCGTCCTGTTTGTAGTCCAGCTTAGTTCTAGCGGCGTAGGGCGTCTTGTTCGCAGTCCAGCTAAGTTCTAGCTGGCGTGGGGCGTCTTGTTCGTAGTCCAGCTAAGTTCTAGCTGGCGTAAAGCGTCCTGTTTGTAGTCCAGCTTAGTTCTAGCTGGAGTAGGGCGTCTTGTTCGTAGTCCAGCTAAGTTCTAGCTGGCGTAAAGCGTCCTGTTTGTAGTCCAGCTTAGTTCTAGCTGGCGTAGGGCGTCTTGTTCGCAGTCCAGCTAAGTTCTAGCTGGCGTAAAGCGTCCTGTTTGTAGTCCAGCTTAGTTCTAGCTGGCGTAGGGCATCTTGTTCGTAGTCCAGCTAAGTTCTAGCTGGCGTAAAGCGTCCTGTTTGTAGTCCAGCTTAGTTCTAGCTGGCGTAGGGCGTCTTGTTCGTAGTCCAGCTTAGTTCTAGCTGGCGTGGGGCGTCCTGTTCCTAGTCCAGCTTAGTTTTAGCTGGCGTAGGGCGTCCTGTTTGTAGCCCACCTTCACTCTAGCTGGCCTAGGACGTGCTGCTCTTAGTTCTACTTGGTTATATGCATCTCTAATTATTCAAAAGTTAATTACAGGAAAACATCTTACAAGTTCTAATTAGCATAAGAAATTCATGATGAAAAGAGCTTAAGAAATTCTTATTAAACATTATTAATAAACAGTCCTCAATAACGCATTTTTTTGTAAAGGTTTAAACGGCAGATTCTTTGCGTTATTCTAATTTCAATGGCAGTTACATTAACAAATTTGCAACATAAAAAGTATTTTTGTTAGTGTATCCTCTTTACATCTCTCTCGCTAAACAAAAAAAAATGAAGTGTAACTTATAAATATAATTATTTGTGTTTGTGTTGGTGAGGAAAGTTGCTGCAAACTTTAAAATTACCAATATTTATTTCAGCGTCCCAGAGATTCCAGTGAAAGCATTCTTATGTTTATTTCCCAGAGATGTTGGTCTCGCTAAAGGTGTCCTACCGTGGCGCGTCCGTCTCTCTCTCTTGTTCTCCTTTTCTCTCTCGTTCTTGTTCTCTCTCTCTCGCTCTCTATCTCTCTCTCATGCTCAGTTCACCCACTGAGTCCCGGCACAAGAGGATCAAGAGGTTCGCCGGCACCTTGAAGCCCGCAACAGTTCCAGTTCCGAGACTTTGAATCATTGGTTCAATGTCTAAAACGGTTCAAAGTTTAAAACGGTGGTGTTCGTTGTTTTAATGACAAGAACTTCTGCCTCGCGTGTTGACATTGACGTAGAACGGTGGCCGGGCACTGTTTACAAGCCACGTCTCGCTCGGAACGAGGTCGTATCAAGCAGCGTGTCGCTCGAAGCGAGGTCGTATCAAGCAGCGTGTCGCTCGAAACGAGGTCGTATCAAGCAGCGTGTCGCTCGGAACGAGGTCGTATCAAGCAGCGTGTCGCTCGAAGCGAGGTCGTATCAAGCAGCGTGTCGCTCGAAATGAGGTCGTATCAAGCAGCGTCTATAGCTTGATACGATCTTAACTGAAGAGTGGAAGGAATTCATCTGGCTGCGTCTGTCAGTTTGTCTTAGCTCCTCCTTCTCCTATCTTCTTCCTCCTCACCCACCCTCTGCTTCCTCCTTCACTTTCTATCACTATTTCTACTAATATTACTACCACAATTGCTTCTGAAATTGTTCATGAAACTGTAAAATACTTGCAGTTAAACCCAAGTGCTAAGTGTCCCTCTCTGACCATCATCAGTCTTACTGCAGTCTGGTTCATTCTTCCTCATTGCCATAAAATCACATCATGAAACTTGTCCGGGAAAATACAAAATGAGGAAATGCTTCAGCATTATACAATTAAGTACTGGGGGAGACCAGACTCAGTGCGGCCATTAGTGGGCGTGTGGCCCTGATGTCTGGTCCCGTGGTCCGCATGTTAAATGTCCTCTCCGCCCACCTGGTGGGGTGTGGGGGTTGGGGTTGGGAGAGGGTGTATGTGGGGGAGGGGGTGGGGGGGAGCAGATGGCATTAAGATGGTGTGTAGAATAACGCCAGCCATATTAATAACATGACGCCACACCACTACAGAACCACATCAACATGGCGCCACACCACCACAGAACCACATCAACATGGCTCCACACCACCAAGAACCACATCAACATGGCTCCACACCACCACAGAACCACATCAACATGGCGCCACACCACCACAGAACCACATCAACATGGCTCCACACCACCACAAAACCACATCAACATGGCGCCACACCACCACAGAACCACATCAACATAGCGTCACACCACCACAGAACCCCATCAACATGGCGCCACACCACCACAGAACCACATCAACATAGCGCCACACCACCACAGAACCACATCAACATGGCGCCACACCACCACAAAACCACATCAACATAGCGCCACACCACCACAGAACCACATCAACATGGCGCCACACCACCACAAAACCACATCAACATAGCGCCACACCACCACAGAACCACATCAACATGGCGCCACACCACCACAGAACCACATCAACATAGCGCCACACCACCACAAAACCACATCAACATAGCGCCACACCACCACAGAACCACATCAACATAGCGCCACACCACCACAGAACCACATCAACATGGCGCCACACCACCACAGAACCACATCAACATAGCGCCACACCACCACAGAACCACATCAACATAGCGCCACACCACCACAGAACCACATCAACATAAACCACACCACCACAGAACCACATCAACATAAACCACACCACCACAGAACCACATCAACATGGCTCCACACCACCACAGAACCACATCAACATGGCGCCACACGACAGAACCACATCAACATGGCGCCACACCGCCAAGAACCACATCAACATGGCTCCACACCACCACAGAACCACATCAACATGGCTCCACACCACCACAGAACCACATCAACATAAACCACACCACCTCAGAAACACACAAACACCTTCGTACCTTCACTATCTTATCAGGCGGATAATTTGAGAGGATATTCAAGATGAACAATAATTAAATCAATGAAGACAGACAACATCTTACGAGATATCGGAGACGATACGAACACAACTTCGGCAATCAGGTTAATGGAAGAGAGGAAATACTTGTGGATTAATTCAATTAGTCCATGGGTACAGAGTCTTAAGTTTTATATCATGGATAATCAGGGGATTTATATATATATATAATTTTCAAAGTTTTTTACTAACCGCCTCAGTTCTTGACCTCACTTTGATGGTCCACTCACTTTAAGGGCAATTAAGGCTCCTCACCGTGATCACAGTCTGTATGATCCAGAACATATGTAGAATTTTGCATTCGTTTAAGTATTTTGAAATTTAAATAAGTATATTAAGGTATATATACACACAAAGTAATGAGGTAGCCCGAGGTATTCTACAATTTGCAACAGACATTCAGACAATTTAACAAAGTTACAGTCATGATGCCAAATTTTTGTATCTCTCCAGAATATCATCAATCTTTCCGTTGTGACACATCCAGGCTGTTCAGGAACAGTCCTTATCTCAGTGTTTCTATATACATTAATCAACGGACAATGAAGAACATAATGGTTGAGGGTGTGAGACCTTAACTTGACACATAGTTTACACTTTTTGTCATTATCATTAACACTTACTCCATATTACCAGATATATTTGTACCTAGGCCTGAGCCGCATGTGTACAGAGTCACTCCAAGCATTTTACACCACGCATCCTTCTACCATAAGTGAAATAAGTGTTTTGACTCTCACATATGGAGTGTTGCATGGGTTGACTTCCCTCATACATTATACCTCTCCTCGCTACTTCTTTTTGTGCCTGAATATTATTTATTTTGCTTTCCTATTTCTCATTGTTAAAACACATTCAATGTCAACTTGCGGGGTTTGATGTGGCGCGTTTGGCCAGGTCATCCGCCACCTCGTTGAGCACTATTCCAGTGTGATCCACATGAATTTCACTTTGTGACTTAACATATTTCTGTATTCAGATACTGACATGCAAAACGAACGTTCAGATGTCATATTTTGCGTTCTGGGTACAGTCTTTTGATTACAATGCTGTAGATAGTGTGTAGTGAAAATGGTTACAGTGATAGATGGATATGGGCAGATTATGTGTGGGTGGAGATGCAGAAGATGTTTGTAAATGGAGACGAGTATGGTGTGAAAATGTTTACAGTGAGGAAGGGAGTTGTGGAAGGGATGTGTGTGTGGTGGGGGGAGGGGATTAGACTGGTAGGGTGTTAATGGGGGAAATCGGGAGGATGTGTTGTGGGAGCGAGATGGGAAGGGTGTGTTTAGGGGGGCGGAGTGGAAAGGGTGTTGGTGGGGGGAAGGGGAGACACCTGGGACGGTGCATAATAAGGATATCCTCAAGAACACAAGAGAATAAACTGATTGCAGAGCTCCAATTACCTCATCCCCGCAGGCCTGGAGTGTGTTAATAACTGGACATTATTGAATGTCGTGTGCGAGTTGTTGACCCAGTTCCTGCTCAGTGTCTGCACCTGGAGTTCTCAGGATTGGGAGATTCGTCACCTGTAGCCACCTGCCACAGGTGACAGAAGCCCAACCTGTTCCTGGAAAATCAAGTAAACCTTGCAATAAAGTTTATTTGCAAAAATGAAAATGTCATAAACATAACAGATGCTTATGACATTTCGTCAGCTAGTGTGGGATTATCAGTTATTAATTTATGCATCAAGACATTGAACAGTTTTTGACTAAGCACTCCACCCTGAGGTGTACCCAATTCAAAGGGTGCAGAATTAGTATTTTTATCTCCCTTGAAAACGACTGAGGCAGTTCTGTTACTCAGGTTTCCGCTAAGTTATGTTAACAGTCTTTCCATAAATCAAAAAGAACTGAAACGCTTAAACCACACAACGGACAACGCAACCTCTCTTTAAAACTTCATGAAAATCGCAGGACAGGTTGATATTGATAGTTGCTGAGATTTCTAAGTGCAGTTCTGGTGTTGACCCAGACTGTCCTGTGACACTCCCATACCCTCCATGTGTCATCTTGAAAAGTTGAGTGAGGCTAGCTCCAATCATCTGGCCTCCAGCCTACAGAACAGACAAAGATACATTCTCTCTTATAGATGTGTGCAAATCATGAAAATTAACGTGTGAAGAAAAAATGAGTGTCAGACCACAGAGGAAGAATTGAAACAGGAATTTTCCTTAAGTACTCTCGTATATTAATACATCTTCAGAAGGAATAAATATTTCTTATAGATATATAATTGAGTAAGTTCACATATTCTTATACACTGATATCCGTATATTACAGTACCATGTCCTACAAAACCTCACCTATAGAACTGCTATGCACTTACCACACTAGACTCCCAACATTGTTCCACACCTCGCCACGCTATTCACTGGCCATTCTATAGAGGAATTTAATATCTGCGGCAGGTAAGGCCCTCAGACGTGAATGAGAAATATGAGGAACTGTGAAGTGACTTGGATTGGTGCTGGAATTGTTCCGTCTGGACGCAGGAATTTCTTGCAGGGAGGATAAATATGCGGAATTTAGAGGGAGTCAAAACTGGGTTTGTGCTGTTGTATATGTGCGTTTGTGCTGTTGTATATGTGCGTTTGTATATGTATTCGTTTGAATTGAATAATAGACGAGATTCGATCAGGGGTCTTGAGATATCCATTCCGGATGTGAACCAGGGCACTCGGACTGGGGGGATCGTCTAAACCGAATTTCACATTTCGGAAGTGCTCTAGATATCGCTTTAAATGTGCAGAATATTCTTTTGACAACTGTTATAATGCAGTGTTATGATGTTAAAATACTATTGTTATAGTAATAGAAGAATTGTTATATCGGCGACCAACAGCCCTCAGGGGCTGAGCAGAGGCTGTCATGTATGACTTCCAATCTAAACCAATCATGTTTCTCTGTTGAAAAGTTTGTTCATACCTGATGATCTAGAATTGTCTCTTTGATTTATTGTCTGTTTTACAGGGAGATGCATGAATAAGAAACTGGTATGTTCATCTTGAATACTCGTGCACTTTAGTTAGTTTATTTATTACGCACCCCATACCCATCTTGTGGGCGGTAGTGGAAAGGGTTACAGGAGGCACATAATGGGCTCAGGGACTGAACCCCACAATTCATTTAGCTAAGCAAGTTACAATCTTGATGAGCTAGTTACAAAATTCAATATAAGTCGTCACATCATCAATGGGTTCGAGATCGACCACAAGTACAGTTTCTAAATTAAGCAACTGACATGTGTGGAGAGTTAGTGTCACAATTTATATGTTTGTCCTGCAGACAAACCTATCCACCCCATCCAGTGGGCAGCGGTGGATAGGTTACAATCACTTAATTACTACCTACAGTTTGCAAACTGGGCACTCGTGCTGGGCATACTCGTGCAGTATCTGTAGTTTTCTACATAATCTGGAGCTTACAAGGCTCTAGAATCGCCTTTATATATCATAGTTTGTTGATTATACACAGTTCGCAACAATATATTTTAACATTTAAGAGATATTTGGTCTGGCTCAACTGTTGAGTACATTACAAAGTACATCAACTTCTGCTCACAAATACAAAATTCCGAAAAATTAAACCAAAGGTTTCCTCGTGATGTTTTGACCCGTAATATAATCAATAGCTACGGTGACCGGCTGTCCGGTCCGAGACTGTGAACTATGGCGCTCCTCCTGCCTCCCTGCCTCACTTTGTATTAGTACACTGGCGAAGGTGTGTGGCTGTCAGGACTGACTGCGGGGCTTTCAGGCCACGTCTATTGAAGACGTGGCCTGTCCATTTAATTGGATTTTTTTTTGGCCACGTCCAATTAATTGCATTTTTCTGGGGTTAATGCACTTAATTGCATTAATTGCATTTTTCCATTTCTGGGTCAAAAGGCTAAATCCAGCCAAAATATCACCATTAACCAAAGTATAATTATAACAAATAAAAACTTAATATAGCTTAATGGGCGCGAGAGAACCTCGCTTCCTAGGCGACCAAAACCCAGATGATTCCGCACTTGGCCTCGATGGCATCACTATATACACCTGGAAGAGAGGCAGAGTGCTGGTGTGGGACTACACATGTGTATCCACCCTGGCTGACACCTACATACACTCCGGTGCTGATCAAGCAGGTGGGGCGGTCAACCACAGAGAAATATCAAAATCCGCCAAATTCAGGCGATTGGAAGGTCAATACACCTTTGTTCCCATAGCGTCTGAGACGCATGATCCTTGAGGTAGGAGTGCCTTGATGTCTCGGAGAATTGAGCTCCAGGCTCATTGACGTCACCAGAGACCCAAGAGCTGCCAGTTTCTTGTTTCAGCGCCTCAGTGTGGCGATCCGGAGGGGAAACGCCTGCTGCATCCTCGGTTCCTGTCCGGAAGCGGAGGAGCTCAAAGAGATCCATAACCCTTAAGCACTCACTGTATTAACAAATGAACATCTTGCAACCTTACTTGATTTAATATTTAACAATAATTTGATAGTCTTAATACGTTACGGTGGAGGAGGGAAGGAGGCGAGAGGTCGTCCTGATATGTATATGGCCAGTGTACGATATCGAGGCTCTATCCACCTAACCCAATTTTGAAGACAATCAGAAGATGGCAGTTATGACACAAGACGCTCGGGGAGCTTCACGTGGACTTGTGCCATGTTCAAAAATATCACTTTATCAACAGCCATTCACTCCTAAATAAATCATGTTGCGAACATGCTCTCTTAATAAACAGATGCTCATAAATTGAAGCAAAGCATAACTAAAAAGACTATAGCACACAGTTAACTCCATCTTCACGATCAACCTAATATAGATCTATCTTAACATTGAGAATTAACTTCGAACGGAAAATGCAATATATTCTATAAATGGATGAATTTCTAAGGTCTGTCTTCCACCTGGACATATTTAGAATAAGTGTATAACTTGCGGTTTTCATTTAGGAACATCCGTGCAAATCCTAGAGCGTCTTTATTTCAATAGAAAGATTAGACAATTTCCAGACATTAAGTTAGGGGTCAAGTTACCCATTTTTTCCGTGTTCCCGGAATTGATTTACGAAATGTGGAGGCACTTCCAGCTGATATCCTCAGGTAATGGAATTTATCTGGCTCTCAGCAGCGACAACGACCAATCCGCGCACCATTTTCCAGGCCAAATCTCGTTTATTTTGATATTACGGGGCGGGCGACAGCGGCGTTGGGTAATTGTCAGACGCTGGCCGCTCCTGCCTCGGCTTGTGTGAGGGGGTCGTGTCCGGCAGTACCGAGTGACCTGCCACTCCTACCTCAGCTTGAGAGGGTCGTGACCTGCCTCAGATACGAGAGAGGGTCGTGACCTGCCTCAGCTTGAGAGGGTCGTGTCTTCCTGCCCTGAGTGAACTGGTTCTCTTGCGAGAGAGTTGTCCCAAGGAAATGGTAACAGAAATATAATATTGAGTATATTTATATTTTCATGTTTTTCAGAGTGTAGTCTAGGGTCGTTATTGGAGTTTGCCAAGTATTTCCTCCACTACTGTCGGTGTTTACCTGCGTAGATAAGGGGGGGGGGAGGTTTGTGTTTTGTAGTGTTATTATAATATGTATGTGCATATGTATGGGTACATATATGTGTGTGTTTGTGTGGATGAATATTCGTCCTTTTTATATATATACTAGGGGGGGGGGGGAGGGGGTACATGGCGTTGCCCGATTCTATCTCTGTCTCTATCTCTCTGTCTCTCTGCTTGCGGCTCGGTCTCTCTGCTTAATAAAAGTATAATTGTCTTCTATTGCCGTGTGGGTTGTCGCCAGTAAGAGAATTTACCGGTGTAAAATATTAAAAAAAATGAGAATAGATCCCCATATACTTTGAGAAAGAGGCCGGGGTTGAAAATCTTTGAGGTTGTGGGAGAATTGTTTTATGTGAGTACGGGCAAATTATGGATAGCAGGAAATGTCATTTTGCCGATGTCAGTGAATGAAGATGTATATTACCAAAAAATTTTTTGTTTAATATTTAGCCATGTAGTCGACATAGTGCCAAAACTCGTCGTGCGGTTTAATGTGACCCCTGGCACTGTCTTCCCTTTTGAATTCTAGCGACCCAGACCAGCCTATGTTCATCTCATACACCACGCTATTAAGTCTGTCTTGTTGAGTGAGGCTAGCCCCAAGCGTCTGACCTCGAACCTTGGACATACATTTTCTCTTATGGGTATAGATAATTTAGTTAACAATAACCGCATTGCTGATGTTATTATTATTTTTGTAAGCTTACCATGCTTCTAACTATTTTCTCAATATCAGTATTATGAGCAATCAAGTTACTAAAATTCATGGTAAAGAATCACTAGTAATTATTGAAGGATTTATTTTGAACAACGTTCCGTTCCTCTTTTTAACATCTTCAAATCCTCAGGGGAATCGACCGGGTAAACAAGGATAAACTATTCGACACTGGTGGGACGCGAACAAGGGGACACAGGTGGAAACTGAGTACCCACATGAGCCACAGAGACGTTAGAAAGAACTTTTTCAGTGTCAGAGTAGTTAACGGACGGAATGCATTAGGCAGTGATGTGGTGGAGGCTGACTCCATACACAGTTTCAAATGTAGATATGATAGACCCCAGTAGGCTCAGGAATCTGTACAGCAGTTGATTGACAGTTGAGAGGCGGGACCGGAGAGCCAAAGCTCAACCCCCGCAAGCACAAATAGGCGAGTACACAAGGTCAGGGCACTCAGCTCCATAACATTTGATTCTCTCCCGCAATCATTTTGCCATTAATAGCTTTTTTCGTTCCCAGGCAAATTACTCTGAACATCAGAGCTAAATTATGATCCAGAAAACTGGCAACTTTTGTTGTTATTCGCACAATGAATTGACCAATGTTTGTGTTGGTGTGTTGGAAACACACAAGACAATAAACATTACAAGTGCCGAGCTATTCTGGGGGAAAATTGGAAGTTCTAGATTATGTATTATTCCTAATTTCCGTGCTTAATGCAGAGACGGAAACATTAAAAATTTGAATTTGAAAAGTATGGGCTCCAGTGAACAATATTATAGAGTTGACGGATTATAATACAGAAAGGGAGCGCTTTTGCTGTCACTGTGTGCTAGACCATGATGGATCTTTCAGCGTTATTTGCGTTGGCAAGTGCTAAGCGTTGTTGTAAGTTGCTTGGCGTTGTTGACGTCAAATATCAAACTACTCGGCGCTACTGGCACAACGAAATTACCACCTATTACCCCTTTTGTGTGCCTGTGTGACGTCCAGCCGTTGTGTGCCTGTGTGACGTCCAGCCGTTGTGTGCCTGTGTGACGTCCAGCCGTTGTGTGCCTGTGTGACGTCCAGCCGTTGTGTGCCTGTGTGACGTCCAGCCGTTGTGTGCCTGTGTGACGTCCAGCCGTTGTGTGCCTGTGTGACGTCCAGCCGTTGTGTGCCTGTCTGACGTCCAGCCGTTGTGTGCCTGTGTGACGTCCAGCCGTTGTGTGCCTGTGTGACGTCCAGCCGTTGTGTGCCTGTGTGACGTCCAGCCGTTGTGTAACTGTGTGACGTCCAGCCGTTGTGTGACGTCCAGCCGTTGTGTGCCTGTGTGACGTCCAGCCGTTGTGTGCCTGTGTGACGTCCAGCCGTTGTGTGCCTGTGTGACGTCCAGCCGTTGTGTGCCTGTGTGACGTCCAGCCGTTGTGTGCCTGTGTGACGTCCAGCCGTTGTGTAACTGTGTGACGACGTCCGAATATGCTCACCAGTTACATAGAACACAATACTAAAATTGCGGCACGGGACGTAAGAGTCAACTCTGATCTCTCATCCCCTGTCGTCACTCGAACGCATTCTCGTCTTGACCAATGATTTAAGATTGACAGTACTCGAAACCTTTACCAAACGCTCGTTTGATCAAACCCTCCGACCTGTGCCGGAAGCCATCAGGTCCCAACACACCAGGAGCCAGATTCACGAAAGCACTTACGCAAGCAATTACCAACGTGTACATCTTTTCTCAATCTTTGACGGCTTTGGTTACATTTACAGTTTACAAGCATGAAAACTTGCCATTCAACTGTTGTTATTGTTATAAACAGCCTCCTGGTGCTTCGGAGCTCATTAACTGTTTAATAATTGTAAACAAAGCCGTCAAAGATTGACAAAAGATATACAGGTTCGTAAGTGGTTTGCGTAAGTGCTTTCGTGAATCTGACCCCTCAGGACCCAGTACCTGAGCCACCAGGTCCAACACACGCCACAAACAACTAACGACTTCCTTGTAAAATTATATTTATATATTAACTGCCTAGATTTAAACAAAAAATATTACACAGAAAATTACAAAGGTAAGGTATAATCACGGTTTCATGTCTTCTGGGAAATGCATTTGCAGTGTAGAAGCTACAAGGAGACAGATTGTTGTTGTTGCTGTTGTTGTTGTTGATGTTTTTGTTGTTGTTGCTGCTGCTGCAGCGAGACGTCGCCCTTACTCCCTCTCCCTCCCCCCCCCCCCCCCCCCCCGCTCCGGACGACTGAACGCAACATATCGTCAATTGAACACCTCGTTTTCTTTGATTGGATGTCGTCCTATCGTGTGCCATCTGGTAATTCCATTACCTAACCCAAAAGGCGATGAACTGTGAAATGGGAGCTCCAGTGGCTTGTTAAGCCAATATGATAACCATTCTCTTCTTAATGGCGGACTAAACGGGCGAGATCAGTGAGATCCTTAAACGTGATACCCCTTAACAGTTAACATTAAGGATTCGAAGCCGGATATTGGAGACCCGACCACAACGCTCTTCGTAACTCGCTACATATTGTAACGAGTAAATACGTAATTTTGCTTTTTTTAGTAATCATATCGTCTGCTGTTGCCGATTAAATAAATGGTAATGCACAGGACACCGTTCATAAATTTCATTAATATCATTATTTTCATTATTTTCAGAGTATTCCCTTTGCTCACCTTTGCCAGGAAACACAGGATAATAAATTGTGTGATTCCTTGTATCATCTCATTAAAAAAACATTGTCTAAAAATACCCGTTACTATATTAGTTCAAATTTGATCACAAGATGACTAATTCTCTTGAGAATATTCAATGCAGGTAATGTCAGGTTAGAAGTATTATACCCAGTAATGCAGGCCTGTTCCTCAAATAAATTGATAACTAAATTATGCTTAAATTTGAATATTTGATTTGGTTAGAATCTGAAGAATTTATAACAGCGTTGAATATATATATATATATATATATATATATATATATATATATATATATATATATATATATATATATATATATATAATATATATATATATAATATATATATATATATATAATATATATATATATAATATATATATATATATATAATATATATATATATAATATATATATATATAATATATATATATATAATATATATATATATATATATATAATATATATATATATAATATATATATATATATAATATTATTAAATATGACCGAAAAAGTAAGATTAATAATTCTAACACGAATTTTCTCAATCTTTCGTACATTACGCTTCACTGTTGGAGGTAAATCAAAAATCACTTCTCCAAAATTCATTTTTATTTCTAGTCTGACGCGACACGGGCGCGTTTCGTAAAACTTATTACATTTTCAAAGACTTCACAAATACACAACTGATTAGAACTAACGTATCTCTGCTATTATATCTACATTTGAGTGAGGTGGGAGGGATGATGTGGCATATAATGATGTGGCATTAGGGGATATTAATAGGGTATTAAAAGTATCAACACAAGACAGAACAGAAACAATGGGTATTGAATAGAAGTGTTTGTAGAAAGCCTATTGGTCCATATTTCTTGATGCTTCTATATTGGAGCGGAGTCTTGAGGTGGGTAGAATATAGTTGTGCAATAATTGGCTGTTGATTGCTGGTGTTGACTTTTTGATGTGTAGTGCCTCGCAAACGTCAAGCCGCCTGCTATCGCTGTATCTATCGATGATTTCTGTGTTGTTTACTAGGATTTCTCTGGCGATGGTTTGGTTATGGGAAGAGATTATTTGTTCCTTAATGGAGCCCTGTTGCTTATGCATCGTTAAACGCCTAGAAAGAGATGTTGTTGTCTTGCCTATATACTGGGTTTTTTGGAGCTTACAGTCCCCAAGTGGGCATTTGAAAGCATAGACGACGTTAGTCTCTTTTAAAGCGTTCTGTTTTGTGTCTGGAGAGTTTCTCATGAGTAGGCTGGCCGTTTTTCTGGTTTTATAGTAAATCGTCAGTTGTATCCTCTGATTTTTGTCTGTAGGGATAACGTTTCTATTAACAATATCTTTCAGGACCCTTTCCTCCGTTTTATGAGCTGTGGAAAAGAAGTTCCTGTAAAATAGTCTAATAGGGGGTATAGGTGTTGTGTTAGTTGTCTCTTCAGAGGTTGCATGGCTTTTCACTTTCCTTCTTATGATGTCTTCGATGAAACCATTGGAGAAGCCGTTATTGACTAGAACCTGCCTTACCCTACAGAGTTCTTCAACAGCCTACTCATGAGAAACTATGAGTAGGCCTACTCAACGGCCAGCCTACTCATGAGAAACTCTCCAGACACAAAACAGAACGCTTTAAAAGAGACTAACGTCGTCTATGCTTTCAAATGCCCACTTGGGGACTGTAAGCTCCAAAAAACCCAGTATATAGGCAAGACAACAACATCTCTTTCTAGGCGTTTAACGATGCATAAGCAACAGGGCTCCATTAAGGAACATATAATCTCTTCCCATAACCAAACCATCGCCAGAGAAATCCTAGTAAACAACACAGAAATCATCGATAGATACAGCGATAGCAGGCGGCTTGACGTTTGCGAGGCACTACACATCAAAAAGTCAACACCAGCAATCAACAGCCAATTATTGCACAACTATATTCTACCCACCTCAAGACTCCGCTCCAATATAGAAGCATCAAGAAATATGGACCAATAGGCTTTCTACAAACACTTCTATTCAATACCCATTGTTTCTGTTCTGTCTTGTGTTGATACTTTTAATACCCTATTAATATCCCCTAATGCCACATCATTATATGCCACATCATCCCTCCCACCTCACTCAAATGTAGATATAATAGCAGAGATACGTTAGTTCTAATCAGTTGTGTATTTGTGAAGTCTTTGAAAATGTAATAAGTTTTACGAAACGCGCCCGTGTCGCGTCAGACTAGAAATAAAAATGAATTTAGGAGAAGTGATTTTTGATTTACCTCCAACAGTGAAGCGTAATGTACGAAAGATTGAGAAAATTCGTGTTAGAATTATTAATCTTACTTTTTCGGTCATATTTAATAATATATGTCTACAGGAAAGACTGCTACCAAAATATACTAATATATATAATATATATATATATATAATATATATATATATATATATATATAATATATATATATATATATATATATATATATATATATATATATATATATATATATATATATATATATATATATGCAAAAGGGCTATATTTAAATTACAATTACAGTTGATATTCTATTGAATATTGCAGTCAATATCGTAATGAGAAATTGATACAGTAAATGTTTTACATTACATGATGAACATCATCACTAAGGATCGTTGACATTGGACCGCTGAGGACAATGGGGAATATTACAACCTCCTTGTGTAGTTCAGACAACAGTGTTCAGCCTCCCCAAGGCTAAGTATGCATGTCTCAGTGTGTCTTAGACACTGAGACATGGCACTAGAGTCCAGATAATGGCAGCGAAATCAAATGGTTTTCCCCAGTCCTGTACCGCAGAGACAATCGTACCGTACGTTATGGAACAATGCCGTCCAGGAGGATGACGGTACATCGCCGTACAACTGGTACTGCTCCGGGTTGCAAACACTTCAAAGACAGCCTCCGTCGAGCCTTAGTTGCTTGACTTCGTGCTCTCACAGGAGAGTCCATCATTATTGTGAGAGAGGAAGGTGTACTGGGCGCTGTGCAGGACCCTCCTTGCGCTTCCTCACACACCAAAGGCTGTCTCGCCTGGCTCCCTCACACCATAGCCTGCCTTGCCCAAGCTCCCTCACACACACACCGTAGCCTGCCTCGCCTAGCTCCCTCACACTATAGCCTGCCTCACCTGGCTCCCTCACACCATAGCCTGCCTCACCTGGCTCCCTCACACTATAGCCTGCCTCGCCTAGCTCCCTCGACAAAACCACAAGAGCCTCAGAGACGTGTGGTGGCAACTCGCAAAACGTCAACATAAGGCCATATTTTCATGCATGTTGTGTATCCAAACTCGTCATATTTTTTTGTAATAATACTAAGGTTGATATTGCAATATTTTTCTCATATTTTTTTCTTAATAATCTTCACCTCCCTTTTGCTGTTCTTCATCCACCTCCTCATCTTCCTCTGCATTTTTACGTTTTCTTCCTGTGCTTTGTCTTTGCAGAATTTGCATTCCAAAAGCACAAGTCTGGTTAATCAAATTATGTGAAGCAATGATGCAATAGAGCCAAATAGAGGTAAGAATAAGATCTGTCACACTGTATCAGTTACTTACTCATGTTATTTTCACGGCATGGTATATACCAAGCAGAGGTACCCAGCGTTGTCTAGGTGAAGAGCAAGGTCGAGCCTCAAGGGTCCCCCCTGGGTCCACCTGGGTTCCCCCAGAACTCCTATTGTTCAAGGTCATATCTAGACCACAAGGTCACCGTGTACTGAAATAGTACATCTCTCGCACACACGATCGTTATTATGTTTATTATCAATTATCTACTATTCACCAAGTCCTTATAAATTTAGGAAAAAGCCTTAATTACTCTTCAATTTTGTTGTGTGTGTGTGTGTGTGTATACTCACCTTTTGTACTCACCTGGTTGTGTTTGCGGGGGTTGAGCTTCGACTCTTTAGTCCTGCCTCTAAACTGTTAAACTGTCAATTAACTGGCAAAGTCTGTGTGTGTGTGTGTGCTCTTTTTGTCAGTTGCTGATGTGTCCCAGAGCTACCAACCCTTGGCTAGGTATAAAATATTATAAACTTTAATATATTTAACCAGGCGTGAACATCTGCCCATGTTCAGATCGGAATACTTACCATTTTAGAGTGTAGTTATCACGGAAAATGATGTATTTAGAGAAGAGTAAAGAATAGGACACTTGTAATGTTTGTATTAAGTGTCTTTACTTCTTGCTCGTTGGCCAGACCTTTAGAAGTCGGTGAGATGATGAGGTCTGACAGATGTCGTGTCAAGGCAAGATCTTCGATACTAGTTATATATCCCTATTCTTGTATTATGAGTTGGTCAAACTGTGACCTGTGGTAAGGTAAGATGATGATTACTGTGTCAACAACAGTGTATATCTTGTTTTGTTGTTGTCCGCAGTGACTCGGTTCCGTTGATGTTCAAAAGAGTCTTGGAGTTTGTGATAGTTTAAAGTGTATCTAGCTATGGTCAAGTGCACTTAAAGTCCTTGTAAACTGTAAATTTTGTAGTTTATGTATATGCTGACTGTTGACTTCTGCTCCTATAATGTTAACAGTAAACTGATCGGGAGATTTACATGGTTTTCCCTAACCCAACCACTTGGACTGGACGGTAGAGCGACGGTTTCCCTTCATGCACGTCGGCGTTCAATCCCCGACCATCAAAGTGGTTGGTCATCGTTCCTTCACCCCGTCCCACGCCAAATCCTTATCCTGACCTCTTCCAAGTGCTGTATAGTCGTAATAGCGTGGCGCTTTCCCCTGATAATCCCTCCCTCCCCCTGACCCCTAGACAAATAAGGCAAAGTGGAGATTATTACTGTAACTTAAATGAGAGGGGGAAAAGCAACATCTATGAGATGTTGTTTGTGACGTAACATCTTCCTTGTGACGTAGCAGTTGATCAGCCTCCCTCTTAATCCCCCCTTAATCCTCCCTCACCCATCCTTGAGTCAGTTTAAGGTGAACCTACTTACTGCCAGTGACCTCTTCCTGGAGTTCCTTTACCTTCATGCCAACACTGACTGCACGCTGGTCAACTGCTCCCAAAGGCATTCCCGGACACAAACTCACGCTTTCAAAATTTATTTATATAGATAACATGAAATTTTCATTTGAATTTTAAGAATTTTAATTTGCGGTAATATTATCTTGCGTCACAAACAAACATTTCCCTGATTTTACATTTCATATGCATTAAGAACAGTACAAAAAATATGTAATTTTATATGAAAAATAAAGAGCGCTCCCCTGAGAGATAAGGAAGCCTTCCTCCTCCCCTAAAGAGCTCCTCGAGGAACCAATAGAACCCCCACGAAGAACCGTGGGTGTTCTTCGCAGAAACGTCCAACCTTCCAATAACAACCTATTCCTCCCCCCCCCTCCCCCCACCACTTATAACGACCAGGTTCCAGGCACCCTCTCGTCCATAGACGTATCTGAAGAAAAAAACGTAACCACACGTCTTACGCCAGAAAGACGTGTAAATCATGCACAGGGAAGTATACGTTTCAACTCTGCAATAAGCATTGCAATCATGCACGACGGCAATATATATAACGTTCGCAACCGACCGACGCCAGAGGGGGGAAAATTAAATGGGGGGGAAAAATAATCATCCAGACAGTAATATTCCAATTTGTAATGCATAAATTTTTGCAGGTATTGATAGTGGTGCGATCGGTTCCCGGTCAGAGCAACCAGGGAGCCGGTATAGCCACCGTCTGGTCCCTTGTCATCCTACTACGTCACCTTAGTATATATAACTAACTCCGTCAACCGACTTCCTCACGGGAGACATCTCCCGTCACGCAGGGTGCAGTCGCACCTCCACAGATCTCCAGTATCAACTCTTGATACTGGTAATGTGTCAAAAGGGCCACCACTTACGGGCTATTCATGCCCGTGCCACCTTCTGGGTGGCTTAATATTTATCAATCCATTCGACTTCATTACCTTTCCTCCTCACCCTACTATCACACTCTGCTCCCTCAGCATGTGTATTAACACCTAACACATGGACAAAAATTGACTCATAGATGAAGTCAAGCTTACACTCCCTGGCCATCTTTTCCCAGGACGACCGGCGTCATGTCTACAATTCGATCTCATCCACCAGCCTGTTATGGTCTCTTCCCGAGTGATGTCTCCACCCCCCAACTCCCCTTCTGTCTTTATCCCCTTTTCCTTCCATCTCATTTTTTCTGTCCCGCTATCCTTCCATTCTTCCTTCCCTCAATCCCTTCCTCCGCTCCCTTACTTCCGTTTCTTTCTACTTCCTCCGTTCCTTCCCTCCCTCCCATCCTCTCCTTGTGATCCCTACTCTCCCACTCTCGTTATGGACCATTGTCACGTTCTATTATCCTATTAAGTCTCCCCTTACGTCCCTCGCTGCTCCTTTCCCGTTCTCCCTTTCTCTGTTCTCCCTTGCCCTCCTCTGTGTCACCTTCAGTGCTGCCAACACCGGCCCCTTCTAATCACGCTCCCCGTCCCCCCCCCCCCCCCACCTCACCCTTACCTTCTTAATACACTCTCAATGATCATTAATCTGGTGAACTGCCTGATACCCCCGGGGTACTCCAAGCCTTGCCCCTCGAGTCCGTCTCTGTGCTGTAATTGTCATTTGCTCGTCTTAAACGACATTAATTCCAATATCGAGCGCAGATTGTGGCTCATTCACCAACAAAGACGCATTATATCAGGAGAGGGAATTGAAGGTGTTCGTTCAGGCCTCGATGCTTAGTATAGATGGACGCCATATTGAGAGGCTTCCGCAGCTCTCCTGGCCAGAAGAGCCAGGGGCCAGATTCACGAAAGCACTTACGCAAGCACTTACGAACGTGTACATCTTTCCTCAATCTTTGACGGCTTTGGTTACTTTTATTAAACAGTTTACAAGCATGAAAACTTGCCAATTAAATGTTGTTATTGTTATAAACAGCCTCCTGGTGCTTCGGAGCTCATTAACTGTTTAATAATTGTAAACAAAGCCGCCAAAGAGTGAGAAAAGATGTACAGGTTCGTATGTGTTTGCATAAGTGCTTTCGTGAATCTGGCCCCAGGAGTTTAGGATGAGAGGGGACCGGAAGGTGACTATACCGGCTCCCTGGTTGCTCTGACCGGGAACCGATCGCACCCACCGTCAATACAGGCAAAACTATGAGAATAGATACAGAGAGGTACCGTGATGTTCTCCAATAGGGTCTAGACACACTCCAGAAGGGGGGTCTGAGATATGGCTGCTGGACTTTAACCCAGCCAAATGCAAAGTTATGAGTTTTGGAAGAGAGAGAAGCATTTCGGATCCTGTGTACACCTACAAGAGACCCTCCGTTATATATGCAGCCGCAGTTTGGCTCTCCCATCTGAAAAAAGGTATAAATCAAAACAAGTCGAGGTCCAGAGATGTGAAACAATACTCGATTCGGAGCCGATTGATCTAAGCTACGAGAAAAGACGAAGGGAACTTGACCTCAGCTCACTTGAAGAGAAAAGTATTTGAGAGGACATGATAACGACATACATCATTTTAAGGTGAAAGAAATAAAGTAGATGAAGAAGCTGTGTTTAGACACAGCAAAACTATGAGAAACTGATGAAAACTAGAAACAACTATAGATCTCAGAAATGACAAATATAACGTTTCCAATGACAATTGTAAATATGCAGAGTGTGTTAGACGAAGTGAATAAAGCTAACTCGGTATACAAATAAGAAAATGTATTTTCTATACATTAAGAAAAACATGAGCTTAAGAGACTGCATTTAATCAGAATATTTGGAAGTCGGAGACAGGAGCAATAATCCTTGATCTTGCAGGCACATCTAGGTGAGTACCTGATCTCTTGTGTCTCAACCTATTGAGCAAAAAGTTCCAGATGCGAGTCAGCCGAGGAATCTAGGAAGGGAAATGATCGCTAATGCGGTGATGTTCTTGAGAGAGGCCTTTGCAGCATAACACTGTTAAAGTTTTAAAGAGCGACATGTATACCTGGTTGATGGGGTTCTGTGAGTTCTTCTACTCTTCTACTTCTACTTTACTCTACTACTTCTGACATGAGAGTTTGGTCCACTAGACTGTTGCTTGTATACACGCGGTAACGTGAAGAGAACTTGGATTTGTGAGAGAGCATCTAACCGACTGGAAACTGAGTCACAATGAGAGACTAACAGTCGTACTGAGGGATGGTAACAAGATTTCTCAATGATCGGTCCTGTAACTGTTATTATTCAACATCTCTGCCAATGACCTTATCGTTGGAACGGACTCTATTATATAAATATTTGCAACTGATACAAAATAAATACAAAGAATCAGACCAGTGGAGACCTAAGCAGGCTGCATAGTAGGTCCTATGCATGGTAACTAGAATTCAACACCTGCAAGTGTAAAGGTATGAAGTATGGGACGAGAGTCGGCAGGGTCAGTGAAGGGAACTATCTCCCAGAAACAACGAAAGGAAATACAACACTAATTCTTACCACAGAAATAAGTCCAAGCAGACCAATGTCAGCAGCAGGCTCTGAACTTGGGCAACATCAGAACAGCCAATAAGAACCTTGATAAGGAGTTACTAAGATTACTGTATACCACGTACGCGAGATCGGCCATAAAGTATGCAGCCTCACCACAAAGCACTCGGACGTACAACACTCAGCTGTAAAGCTCTGGCACTTGTCTGTTGGCTTTCGACACTCGGCTGTCAGCCTTCGATAGTCGGGTGTAAGCCTTCGACAGTCGGGTGTCAGCCTTCGACACCCGGGTGTCAGCCTTCGACACCCGGGTGTCAGCCTTCGACACCCGGGTGTCAGCCTTCGACACCCGGCTGTCAGCCTTCGACACCCGGGTGTCAGCCTTCGACACCCGGCTGTCAGCCTTCGACACCCGGCTGTCAGCCTTCGACACCCGGGTGTCAGCCTTCGACACCCGGCTGTCAGCCTTCGACACAGCCTTCATTATGTCGGTATTTCACCGCCATTCGCCTCGCCAGTTAAACGCCGGGATGACGACTCCCTGCACCATTTATGACGACCCGAAGAGCGTTCCTCTTCATTTAGTGCATGACGAAGTTGGACAAGTAGATTAAGGCGCTTAAGTTGTAATTGAGTTACGGTGCACCAGCCTGTCAACGGGACCTGTGGCGTCCCGTTAACGGCTGCTGGTGGTTCATGAGTGGGGAGAAAGTGAACTGGTCCTCGCCAGACTTCTGTGGTGGCTGTCTCTCCACCACAGGTACAGTGGCACTACAACCAGCCATGGTACTCCCTCCTTGAGGTACCCTGTTACCCCAGCCAGCCATGGTACTTCAGCAAGGACCGTTCTCGCGATTGGACAAGAGTTCATCTGAAGTGATTTTGGTTAACCAGAGCGCACGAATGGTCGAGGACAATGCTCATTTGTCGGAAAATGGATTCAAATTGAGTCTCTAATATTTGCTAATTAGGACCTGTTACTCGGCCTAATGACCCCACTGCTAGGATATCTCCTGCATTAGTTATTTTTATCTGACAGATCTTTCCATTAAATAGCGAGCGGGAAGATCATTTACCGACTACGATATCAGTTATATTATCTGTTTGTCAGTAAAAAAAACTTGCATTATTAATCTTGGTTGATATAAATATTTGCAAAATTTAACTTGAGGTAAAGCGAACGGAAACTTTGGTGATGGTAAGGCTCTGTTGTCGTTACTGCTGCCGTTGCTATTGCTGTTACTGTTGGGTTGAGAAGCCATCTGCGTTCAACAGTAAGCTTTCCTAAGCCTGGTAGTTGCATCATGGTCTGCGGCTGCACACACGCTTCAATGTGCAGCTGACAAGAGTAAGTCATGTCAAGCCCAAGTTTGACATGATTCGCTCTGCCTTCAGAGGACGCAGTACAATGAGGCATTATCATGTCACTTAACTGACAGGTAAATACGTCTAAATGGCATCAAATAATTAGTGTTTACGAAAAGTCTAAATGATGCGATATAATAATTTTTTTTGAACAGTTATTTCGTCAAATTACAATTGGGTTAAAACATTTAAACAGCGTAATTATACAGCATGTCCATTAGCAAAAGCAAATAATTAACACTCCGCTGACATCTGTCTCGAATATATGCACTTACTCTCCATTGATGGAGCCCAGGAGAGAGAGGCAGGATTGTTGAGGCCCGTGGGACACACACACACACACACACACACACACACACAGTACATCAAGGCTCCTGTGTTTTTGGATCCATCCAGCCAACCCGTTCTCGCACTTGCAGTCAATATTGACTTATTTAATAAGTGCATATGTGACATACTAATTTATTGTGAATATTTTAGTTTACCTTGAAAAGCTTCATAGAAAACACCGACCTTACCTAACCTTCTTAGTATGTTAAGATAAGCATCTTATTGCTTCGTAATTACAATTATTACTTAACCTATACCTATAATAGGTATAGGTTAAACATTGCACGTATTTAATAAGTCAATATTGACTATACGAAAGTGCGAGAACGGGTTGATCCAGCAGACTTGGTGTCCTCCTCCTCCTCATATTAACCTCAACAAGCACCACTAACAAACACCTGGGATACAAGGGAATATGTGTATAATCTACACTCTGACACAACCAGGGCACCTAGTTTCTCCCTGACTAGGGGGGGGGGTGAACGCGGTCGACTACACTTCAGTAGGGAGGAGGCACTCAACTGCCTCGTTAGAGTCCGGTAATTAGAGGTATTAATGACTCATTATCCCCATCAGAGCCTTCGTGGCTTCGCGGTTCGTCGCCTGAAAATTAACTCATTGTGGAGTTTTGTTTCTCTTGTCATTATAACAAGTTTACCTGGTTTACAACCAACCTGTTATCGTCTATTCACTACTTTAAGTGCAAGATATAGTATTAATATTTATCTATAAATTTGAGCGTTTTCTTTCTTCTCTTTTTCTTTAAATTTATTTCTTTCTTCCCTTTCACTTTTTTTATCTAAGACTAGGGTTCATTTATGGCTATTAGTGGAGGAACCTGGTGAAAGTGCAAGCAAGGGTTGTAATTCTACTTCAGCTCAGTTAAAGCCTACTCCTAGAGACCAATTTATTTCATGAGCTCATTATATGCATTATTAGGAATAAAGTTTTTTAAGTCATATATGGAACAAGATGAGCCCATTGCCAGAGCCTTCATGTGACCGGTAGACCTGATGTCTCAACCTGTTGGGCAATACGTTCCAGATGAGGCAGCCGAGGAATCTAGGAAGTGAAATGATCGCTGATGGAGTAATGTTATTGAGAAAAGCACTTCCAGCATAAGGATGCTCAAGTTTCTAAGAAGCTAGTGTTACGTGTGCCGGGTACTGGTTGAAACTGGGCCAGGTGCAGAACTTTCAGAATGTTGGCCTTGTACATAACAGTAAGACCACCAACGTCACGACGGTGTTGCAGACTTTGATGTTCAGACCATCCTAGTCTTGACTTGGTCAAGACTAGAGATCACGGTCAAGACTTCTTGCACGGCCAAGATCACGGTCAAGGTCCACAGTGTTTAAGAGAAGTTGTAAAGCACCTCCAAAGGATACCTGATCAACAAGGCTGTGACTAATACGTCAGGCTGCGAGCAGCCGCGTCCAACAGCCTGGTTGACCAGTCCAGCAACCAGGAGGCCTGGTCGATGACCGGGCCGTAGGCACGCTAAGCCCCGAAAACCCCTCAAGGCAACCTCAAGGTAACGGCTCTCCACTCAGTCCAAAAATCTGATGCTTAATGGAGGGGAAGAGGGGGGGGGGACCTGCTGCATGGGTAACAGCTTCTCCTCCATATCTACCTACCCAGGCTTTGCGCCCTATTTAGATGACACAGTTAAGGTTTAGCTCGCCATTATATAGAATGGGCATAAACAATTCACTAGAACACATCCACCATAGAATGAACAAACTTGTCCCACCAATTAGAAAGTTTCCATATGAAGGGAATTTTAAAGAGTTTAATTTACATTCATCAGAATGGTTAGTTTGACTCTTCAACTATTCTCTCCTCTTGCGTTTTATCTTGTCTTCTACTTTTTCTCCTTCCTCCTTCAGCTCCATCTTCTTATCCTCTCGTACTCCTGTAACTCCTTCATCTTCTGCACCCAGCATCTCACCCTCTGCCCCTTCGCCCGTCTCAATACTCTCTTCTGCCAAATTGCATTACCTCGTCTCATTTCCTGCTGTGTGTCTGGGCAAGGAGGCCCCCTCCCCTCCATCGCCCCCAAGGGATCTATCACCCCACATCTGGCGTCCCACACCTGTGCAGCCTTACATAAGTTCTCCACACACCTGCTGGAGGGATATATGAAAGTAGGATGGAAGTATTCACTCGCTTATAGCGAAGGATAACTCTTGGTTTGAGAAAAGTAAGTTAGAATGCCAAAACTCTCTGAACTAGATTTGTATTTAAGTATTTATATGCAATGTTTTTATCTTCAAGTCAGTCAGCCTATTAAGATATGGCTTGAGCCATCTAAGTCCCATAAAACAGAGTCTAAGTACGTTTTGGGTAATATAAATTTTGTCTTTTCTGAAATTCGCATGTCTGACCATTTGTCCTCTTTAGTGATACTAAATTTGGCTATGGGCGTCATGTGGGTGACGGGGCGTTCATGTGGGTGAACGGGGCGTTCATGTGGGTGACGGGGCGTTCATGTGGGGGAACAGGTCACTGGTTTTCGACTGTCAGCCTGTAAGCTGCAGCATTGTTGACACGGTAAGTGGGTGTTAATAGACTTGGCTAGATTAACCCATGTCAACTTGTGTCCAGATGAGCAGATGGAGAGTTGTAACTGGTATTGTAATGTCCGGAGACTTAAGCCAGGTCCTGGTGTCTCTCATTTGCGTGTCGGGAAAGTGACATTATAAAGACGAGACATCTCGGAGGGTGTAGTCATTATATTTCTCGGTGGGTACTTAATTCAACTTAAAAGTGGTGTGATGTTTTTGGTAGTGGTATGCAATGCCTCCCACAAGCTTGCCCACAAAAGGGGCAAGACACCCTCCCACGGTCTCTTGCCTGGTCATGCTTACTAGTTAGGTTATCTCTCTCTCTCTCTCTCTCTCTCTCTCTCTCTCTCTCTCTCTCTCTCTCTCTCTCTCTCTCTCTCTCTCTCTCTCTCTCTCTCTCTCTCTCCGGTGGGGGGGAGGGGATTAGAGCGGCGAGGCAGCTATTAAAGACGATCAAGTGTAACAGTGAAAAGATAGTGAGAAAGTGCCAAGGTTTAGCACACTTGCCGGGTGTAGTTTAAAAATAGTTTCACTAACCTCCGTGCAGTAAGGATGACATATTTGTACAGGCCAGAGTTCTCCACCGATAACCAACTGTAAATGTGTGTGGTTTTAGCGATAACAAACATAAACCAATTGTTTTAAACAAGTGGAATGTTATTATGGATGAAGTTGGATTTGATATGTGAATATCAACTTATTCGAAAATAGAGAAATGCGATGCACCAGATTTGTATAATTCGGTTTGCGAGTTTGTAAAGTTTTCAAGTTTAAGACACTATAGAGAAAAAGTCAGACTTAACGGCAATGCTGGTTTTATGAAGACGGAAAAAAATGAAGTCCACTACGGGCTCACCATAGCCCGTGCTGCTTGGAACTTTTTGTTCCAAGCAGCGAATCTTAAACAACTACAACATGAAAACGAAAGTATTTCTATATATTATTTATAAATGATAAGATTTTGGCGCAATTTAGAGAAATTGTAGTCGTGAGCGACACACCGGTGAAGCGAGTTTCTTACACAAAAATTGCATAAATTTTATGCTATTTTAAAATATAAGAAAATATTTAATTCTTAACTTACAAGTGAACTACTTACGAAATTTCTGATCTAAGCAAACCTAAGTAATGTGGATGTTATAGATACAGCCCAAAAGCCGTGCTTCGTTATTTGTATCCAATAATTGGTAATGTCGGGAGCCGATCGGCCGAGCGGACAGCACACTGGACTCGTGATCCTGTGGTCCCGGGTTTGATCCCGAGCGCCGGCGAGAAACAATGGGCAGAGTTTCTTTCACCCGATGCCCCTGTTACCTAGCAGTAAAATAGGTACCTGGGTGTTAGTCAGCCGTCACGGGCTGCTTCCTAGGGGTGCAGGCCTGGTCTAGGACCGGGCCGCGGGGACACTAAAAAAAGGCCCGAAATCATCTCAAGATAACCTCAAGATAACGTAAACATAATATTCAAGGTTTTTTGCATGTAGTGGTATAAGAGCGAGGCGGGATAGAGAGAGACGCCCCACCGCCAGCACTCACACGTCACCTTCAGGAGGCAAACAGCGTTCCGCTCATAACCCTGTTTTGTCAACAAACAATCTATGTTGAGCCGACAAACACACCGTGTTTGGTTTTGCCTGAAGCGCCGCTTGGCACGTGATCTCCGGTATCGAAATCAGTTTGTTGTGTTTTACAGATTAATTCTTTTCTGTTTGTCGAGGAATCACCGAAGATTTAAGGCTCCAAACAATAGCCCCCTCTGACTCGAGCCGGACAAACAGCGGTGACTGTGCTCAGAATACGGGTATCGGAACTCTGCAACGCGAGACATAAGAGATCATGGTTTACCCGAAGTACAGAATGATGGAATACTAATATTTTTATATTTTTAGTACTCTGCATATTAAATGTTGTATCTGATAGTAATATATTTTGTGTGGATAAGTGCTTACATCTGCCATGTAGCTGAACACCTGCCACGATAACCGGGGCTGGTATTCATCCCATAGCATACATAAACACTGCTGCTGCCCAACTGGCTCTGTTGTACGAGAAGCAGGATGCTACTCCAGGTTTGGGCATCCGGCCATGCAGGTATAGCCAGATGATGCTTCAAACGTAAGCACACGCTAACGAGCAATAAGTCCTGTGGAGCGTAGGTCCTGTGGAGCGTAGGTCCTGTGGAGCGTAGGTCCTGTGGAGCGTAGGTCCTGTGGAGCGTAGGTCCTGTGGAGCGTAGGTCCTGTGGAGCGTAGGTCCTGTGGAGCGTAGGTCCTGTGGAGCGTAGGTCCTGTGGAGCGTAGGTCCTGTGGAGCGTAGGTCCTGTGGAGCGTAGGTCCTGTGGAGCGTAGGTCCTGTGGAGCGTAGGTCCTGTGGAATGCATCAGTACGACCAACAGCGAGCAGGACCTGCATTACTTTTTTTTTCCTATATCACTGTTCTAATGGAATAGCAAATTCAATTTCTGTACCAATTATTTGGTTCCTGCTCCAGTACGTCCGTCGACAAAGGCTCATTAATTTCACTGGGGAACATCCCTATGTTTTGCATGGGCGATTGCACAAATAAATATACATATACCTACGCACACACATTATTCATAGGGTTAACAAAAACACATTAAGAATACAAATACTGTTATAACCCACAGCTCGGCTTTCTGAATCAGTGATTATTGAGTATTGAAATGCTGTTCAAAACTGAAGGGACACTATTGTTGAAATTGTAGATAATTGTCGAGCAAAAGACCTAGCAGCCTTTTAAGGGTTCGTGAGCCTGTGACACTAGTATACTGATCAACTTGCAAGTATAGTTCAGTTCTGAACAGGCGAGGACTATATTATACTCTCATTGTCTACCACTCTCATTGTAAACGGTGAGTCACAATAACGTGGCTGAAGATATGATGATCAAATCATACATCAGAAGATGAGGGGAGGACGACGTTTCGGTCCGTGCTGGCCCATTATCAAGGCCATTTTGGAGTCAAATCCATAATAAAGTCGATTATCAAGACCATTATCAAGTCCATTAGCAAGCACAATCGACTTGATAATGGTCCAGGATGGACCGAAACGTCGTCGTCGTCTCTTCATCTTCTGATGTGTGGTCTGGTCAACATAAACTGTGTTCATACACCTGGCAGTGAGGTAAACCTTCCGGTGTATGTAGCAGTGTTGTTGAAATTTAACTTGGTTATTGAAGATACTAAAGCAGCCAGGAAGGGGCTTCAACATGAACATAAATCAACATATCAACTAATGAACAAACCATCAATAACTCCCAAGTATATTCACTATTTCGATTTGAAGCATAGTTTTCCACAATGAATATTCTCTCTTGAATTTTGGACACCATTCCAGTACTTACTGATCACCAAAAAAAATAATAGTCTGTGTATCATAGCATTTGCATTCGTAATGTACTGAATATTTGGATCAGCCTGAATGTGTAAACATATTAGCGAGGGGGCATTTTAAGGAAAGCATTGACGTGGTTCACAGGCCAATCACAGCCCACCACCAGCCTGGCTCCGGCGCTTTACGACCGGCAGCCAGCCATTCATCTTGTTTACAACCTTTCCACGTGCGTTTTTGTTTACAGTATTGTTGTAGTTTAAAAAAAAACAGAGTTGGTTGGGTGACAAAAGTTTCGACACTAAAGTTTAAGTACCAGAGCTTTTGATATTTAAGGCACCTGTTGTACTGTCTGGGGCAATATCTAGATATTTTTCTTCAATTTTCCTTGTTGTCGTTGGTTTAAATTCAGCAACTCTGAACAGAAAATTGGAAGTAGCCCAGGCTATGGTGAGCCCGTAGTGGACTTAGCTGCCACAGGAGCGGGGCTGTATGTTCCTTCTTTTTTGTATTAAATGTTTCCTAGTCTTTGTGACAGCTTTTGAACATTTTCTCTAACACCTGCAGTCAAAATAGTCTTCTCGAGTGTGTGATGTGCGAGGACATTTGCTAGTGAAAAAGCGTCCACTCGGAGAGATGGTGTGTGTGTGTGTGTGTGTGTGTGTGTGTGTGTGTGTGTGTGTGTGTGTGTGTGTGTGTAACACAGAGCTTACTATAATGAGAACTAAGAGAGAGCTACAGACCTGTTCAACTTTACCTAACTCCTAATTCAGCTTCACATAATTATGGTCTCCAAGACGATAATTATAAACTTATACTTACTGCATCACGTTCGCTACCACCTCACACTCACACTCAGTTAAGGCAAGTGCTTATGTCAAGTGTTCACCCTTAAACCTAACAAAACAATTGACTATCACACCATTAATGTGGCATCACCAATAATAGGACATAATAAGCCTTTCTTCCACACTACACCAACTTTCGCTCTGCCTCTCTCGACAGAATCTTTATCACAAAATAGAAGGGCAAAAACTCTCAGCCTCAGAATTGGTCTCTCATTGCCGCATATCTACACGTCTTATCTTCGCAACTATGCGCTTTCAAACAGAAACTAACACCAAAGTAGCAAGGCAGGTGTCCAGTGGCAAATTATTGACTGTCAATTAGAAATCCCCAGCATGTAGAGCCCTCACACCAAAGAGGCGAGTTCTTTATATCTTGCAAGCAGTCACACGCATTGCCTAGACAGTGTTATCAGCAGCATCATTATGGTGTTGTAAGATTAGGTTATTAAATTCGTTTGGTATTTTATTCTATATAATTGATGTGTGTGCTATATCCAGCATGGCATTCAGGAATGCAAACAATCTTTTATCCAGCCTGTATTGTGACCTCAGAGACTAGAGAGTTGAATAAGGGCTTTCTGACTTCTAATCCTGACTTTGTATGCAGGCACATCAGTCTCAGAGGCTCGGTTCTCAATATCACGTTAGCTATTCAACTTGTCCTTTTACAAAGAACGTCGCTTTTCGATCGTATGCGTTACCTAAGGCCAAAACTTGTCGTACTAGAAAATGGAAGCGGCTCGCGAAAGGGACGTAACTGTCCCGTTTTCTGTTTTGGGTCCTCTGGTAGGTTAGGAGAGGACAGTCTGATTTATCAGTTATTCACTTTCCGCTGACTGTGACACACTCACAGCTCATTTAATTACACTTTTACACCATGAGCATTACATCCCACCCCTACATCGACCTCAACCATTCTTGTCATACCGTTACATCCTGATTATTACTTTCACTATTATATCAACATTCAACCCCTAAGAATCATGCCGAATACCGTTCATAATTATCATCTCTGCATTCTATCTCTCTCTCCATCACTCTATCAGTTACATTTCACTATAAAATAGACAATCTGCTTAAGAATGGTCCAGGACGGACCGAAACGTCGTCGTCCCTTCATTTTCTAGTGTGTGGATTGGTCAACACTATTGCACTTTCTTTATCTCGCTCTCATTTTCACCCTATCATTAACTAATTCAGACTTCATAGCACCCTCACTTGGACACCTTAAGAAAGAGCCTCGGTAGACAGTATACCGAGGTACACATTTAAGGGAGCATTACTTTAGGATCCCTACTTCAGTATTCATGGTTGGATTAAGGTCAACTTTGTTCTGTACAGTTCGTTAGTGACGCCAAGAATATCAAATGTAGATTCCAGTGCCATATTTAACGAACACTTAGGACAACTCATAGTTGTTTCCAGTCAAATATGACAATATCTTGACAAAGAAGGCGATCATCAGTGAGCTGTTTCAAAGAGTTACTGTCTGTAAATGTTTGAATTTACTGTTACAGTAAATCATTTACTGTCTGTAAATGATGTATATAAATGTAAATAACTAACGGAGCTTGATGGTCCTGGACGGACTGAAATGTGGTCACGTGTTTGTCTTCAGATGTGCAGAGTTATACGTGTCTCATTTCACTCATTTGTCTCATTTCACTCATTTGTCTCATCGAAGACCCAAACACCAGGGTGAAAAAATACGAGACAGTTAACCTATCCACCTGACTATGGCTGCTCACTGAGAGGGGGATCCTGTAAGTACCTAACTGGTCCCCAACTGAAACTTTCAAACTCTTCCACGGAACACCACTAAAGTATCTGAAGATAATCCACTCACTACACGCAGAAATCACAATAGCGTGATGCATCAAATGAACAGATCCACAAGGGCCGTGAAAAGGATTCGAACCTACGTCTTTTTGCCCATGTCGTAGCTCAGTCGATAAAGGCAGCGTCTGGGATTCTCCCGAACGTAGGTTCGAATCCTCGTCACGGCCCTTGTGGATTTGTTCATAATCCACTCCTTCATCCATGTCATACAAGATGCATTCCACAACAGCGTGGACAGAACTGGGTCAAATCTTACCACCCACATTATTGTTGACTGAATCTTATATATATACTCAATCTTAGGATAGATGATAGGGTAATAATAATTTATTTAAAAATACCTTTATAATCTGGAATTTACTAACATCTAGTTAACAATGGCTTGCCACATATAATTTTAACAATAGTTTAATTAAAGATTTTATAAAAATATTTTCTTTACAGTGAAGCATTTTTACCGTCATCGAGAGAGAGAAACAAATTAGATAATTCACTAAAAGAAATAATTAGGAGTAATTCCGTTAATAACTTTAATAGCAAACAAGATAAACAAATTTCCCCCTCGCAAGTTCTTAAGTCTGTTTACCACTCTGTAATGAAACAATTACACTAACTGCCTCATTCCGGCCCTTGGGGATTAGTTCACCAACTGCCTAGTTTGGATTTAATGATCTATTTCTCCCAGAACCTGTTTGCAGTCCTTAACTATCTCACTATCTCATCTTCACTATCACGCGTTACTGTTGACATACGCATTCTCCCAATCATATGTGATGGTGAGATAATTGTTCTTAACATCATCATTAAGCTCTTGCTATTCCATTTTTACTCATTTACCTTATCACATTCTCACGACACTCACTTTCACTCCCTGAACTTCCACACATTCGGTCATAAACTCGTCATTTTCAGCTTTCATTTGCTCACTATTAGTAGTAGGCATCCATCAGTCTCAGGAGACTATGGTGTTGTGCTCTGGAGTGGCCTCACTAGGGCGCAAAGCCAGGCTAGGTTGATATGGAGGAAAAGCTGTTACCCAGGCAGCAGGTCCTCCCTCTCCACGGCGCCGAAAGTTCCCAATGGAAAGGCGAACGCCAATACGATTGGTTCCAGCGCCGACGCAGGAACTGAATTCCGGGTTACTATTACTCACTATTACACCCTAGCTAATAGGCTCTAATTAACACTTTCACTACTGCACGCTTGCTATAACATCTTTCTTACCTAATGTCTCTATCATGTTTTTATTGTTACACCTCACTATCATCGTCACCCTCATCACAATCACACTTGTCATCACGTTATTACAGCAAGAGCACTATCACACCCTCATTGTCAAACTCTCACCATCATGATATTAAAGCAACACCACCACATTTCTCACTTTCACCATCTCTAATGAGCTAGCATCGCGTTCTGTCGCAGCCACACTCTTCATGTACCCCATTCGCGCTCCAAATCGCGATCAACGCGGTCACGCGAACCTCCGTTTGGGCGCTACAGGTGATTAAACTCTGGCATTAAGTCACCTGATGTGAGGCTAGCGAGTGACGGGCTCACCATAGCCCGTGCTACTTGGAACTTTTTGTTCCCAGTAGCTGAATCTAACACAACGTTAGCGAGGCTCTTAAGAGTGCCACCGGGTGCCAGAGTCCCGCCTGTATATCAGTGTTTGTGCCAATGGTGAATTACGGCCGGGTTCTGGTCGAGAGACACGGTTGACTTGGGCGTTAAATCATGGTTGATTCTGCGGTAAATTACATGTGACCTTTCTAACGACAAGTTAAGGGGTGATTACTTAGGTGAATCACAGTTGATTTATATGGTAATGGCATGTTTGTTTCTGATGTAAACCATGACAGAATTCTGAAGTAAATTATAACTGACTTTCCATCAGTTTAGAGTTTTTTCGATTGTAATTGTTGGTATCGGAGGCAAACAATGGTTGATTTTTGGCCTAAATTCCGTTCCATAAGTGCGATTGATTTTCACTAAATTTTGAGTGATCATTACAGTATATTTCAACTGATTCTCAAGGAAAACCCCAATGTTTACTCTGAGATTTTTCCTCATAGTAAATTTCTGTTGAAACTTATGATAAATTTAGATTGATTTCCATGGAGTAATAGACACTTGCTGGTTGGTCAATGTTACGAACCCGGATCCAGCGTCCGAGCCCACGGAGCTGTGACGACCGCGCCATCTGTGGGTCAGCTCCCGAAACCCCCTCCAAACGGACGACGACACCTGGTGAGGACGACGAGTATTGGCCACAAGGGCCAGTTTCCAGTCCTGTTCAGCGCTCAACACAGCCGCTGCTGACCTCTGGTGAGGTGGTGCTCAGACACCAGCGCCATCTATGGAGTGGATAGGTGGGCGTTTGTGTCTGAGCCTGTAAGTGAGGTGTTTTAGTGCCCCTGCTATTGATGACGTGTCTGTTTACAGAGTCGACCTGGGACTGCTGTGATGGAAGTTGAGTCAGTCTACCCGAGGCAGCCGTCTCCATACCTTGTGCTTTGCTGCAGCAGCTGTGAAGTCGTCCCCCGGAAGAACACTGTGGTGTTACCCTGCCAGTGGAGTGGCAGTAGAAGGATTACCCGGGACCGACTGCTGGAGACGTTTATCCACTGGGGTATTGAGGACAGGAGAGTGATTTGTGGTATCACACGAGACTCCTGTCTAGGGCGTTACCCTAATATCGCCCGTGGAGTGGCCTGACCAGCCTTGCTGATCTGGAACCTGCCAGCAGACCTGCTGAACGTGTGGTTGACGGCCTCCACGACGGTGCCCTCAGTGGACCTGTGTTTTGGCTGACCTGTGGCCAGGGTAGGCTCCACTTCTCAGAAGAATTCGTTGTGAGGCCACGAAGAAGCACCGAGGACTCAGCACCGAGAGTTTTGTACCAGAGTCTTCAGCAGAAGACTACAGTGTATTTCCCCTGTAAATAAGTGTTAATACCCCTCCCCCTGTGTAACCTTTTTATATATTATTTATTGGTGGCGGACATTATATTATATTAAGTTCTTAACTTTCTTTCCCTTCCCCCTTTAAGTTTCTTGCGTCACGGATCACATCCCTTGAAAGCCACTACTGGCTTGGGGTCGGATATAACTTCCTCTAACAACATCAGAGTAAGAACCCCGTTGCGTCCCGAGAGGGCCGTAACAGTCAATACTCTACTTTGATGGCCTTATTAATCCTCTCGCGGGTGATATTCACTCATGAAGATATCATTATTCATTAAAAGTTTGCTAGCTCACTTATGTCACACCTTCTAGTGATAACAAACCTCTCAGAAGGGAATCTTAGTGTCATTCGGCTATCTTAGACATGATCAGATTATTAGATATATAATATCATGAAATATTGAATATAAAAAGCAGTATCGACGGCTATGGGGAGGAGAAGGTATAAACGCTGTGTGTAAAAAGATTTGATCATACTACTTTAACCTACAACATAACCTGAATCTACCTAAAGTTGTACCTGAAGTCATTATCTCTCTAGTGGCCTCGACAGGAACAGGAAGCCGGCAGGGATGTCAAAGGTCCCCCCCCCCCCCCCACATATAAGTGACATAGCCTCGAGCTACCAAAAAATGTTCAAAATGACTGGGCAGGACTTTGGCGGCATAATTCAAAGTCTGTGTGAATAATAACTGACTGATCAATAATAACTGGTGTGAATAATAACTGACTGATCAATAATAACTGGTGTGAATAATAAATGGCCCAGAGAACCACTTGACACAAGGTACACACTTGAAACTTGTATTTTTTTATTTATATATACAAGAGTTCTTACATTCTTGTAAAGCCACTAGTACGCACAGCGTTTCGGTCAGGTCATTAATTTTAATTTCCCCTGGAATACGGCCCGCTAAATTGTTTAACAACCAGGTACCCATTTACTGCTGGGTGAAGAGAGGCGTATAGTTAAGGACTGGCGCCAAGTTAATCCTCCCAGGCCAGGATAGGAACCCAGGCCAAATCGCTTGCAAAGGGCGGGGCGAGTGTCTTACCATTGCGCCACGGGGACTGTTTCTCGAGTGATCTTGAGCTTTGTATATTGGTGACGATTAGGGTACGCAGAACAGAGCTTGGGAAAGATTTACTTGGGCACATTTGATCGTCGTGGTTAGGTTATCTTGTGATAATTTCGGGGATTTTTAGTGTCCCCGCGGCCCGGTCCTCGACCAGGCCTCCACCCCCAGGAAGCAGCCCGTGACAGCTAACACCCAGGTACCTATTTACTGCTAGGTAACAGGGGCATAGGTTGGAAGAAACTCTGCCCATTGTTTCTCTCCGGCGCCTGGTATCGAACCCAGGATCACAAGTCCAGCGTGCTGTCCACTCGGCCGACCGGCTTCCCGGTGGTGGGTGTTAATGGAGGATGGGTCGGGGCAGGGGAGAGATTTCGTCACGTTATGTGGATGGTAGAGCTGGACACTTGTGAATATCTCAGATAGCTGAGACAATACGTCAACCAGACCACACACTAGAAGGTGAAGGGACGACGACGTTTCGGCGAGTGTCACAGTCGACTTGCGAATGGTCCAGGACGGTCCGAAACGTCGTCGTCCCTTCACCTTCTAGTGTGTGGTCTGGTCAACATACTTCAGCCACGTTATTGTGACTCATCGTCTACAATACGTCAATTTCTGCATATCTCTTTGGTGAGAATGTTGAAGAAAGTGTTGCCGTTGTGTTCTAGAATAGAAATGAGGAATGAGTAGCAGTGTAAAGTCTTTTTAGAGCCCTATATATATTATTAAAAATAATGGATTATTTTGTAGGTGGATCCCTATTTCAGTGCTGGAAGATATGCAGGCTTCATAGCATGTGTGACGTTAGACCATTCGGAAGCCGAATAAAGCACGTTAATCCTAGACTTATAACTGCGAGATTTCGTGTGAGTGTTATGATAATATGGATGGTCATTACCATAATAATTAAATCATCTCAGTTTACGCATAAAATCTCGTGCAACCGTTTTCTATATTTAGAAATATCGCACAGACTCGTTTTCTTTTACACTTAAAATGACAAACTTAGCTAAAAGCCTTACATGTTGCGTTGCATTTAATATATGTAAAGATCAGTCGATTTTTGTATAAAGTAAAATATATATTTAATTTATTTTGCTACACAAATTTGTGTCATAGAATTTAAACCTACAAAGGTAGGTAATGGTGAAGTTTAAGCAGTGCACAGAAAAAATAACTTAGTTTTGGCTTTAATAGCTACTGCTAGGCTTAGGCTCGGCTAAAAGTACCTCTGGGAGTTTGTAACATCTGCTGATGTAGATTTGACGAAATGTAAACTGTCTTTTCCGGTTCTAAACCGGATTCCTAACTTGGCTAACATGCGCAACAGGAAACCCTCGTGGAGTCGAATACAGCAAAAAATCTCGTAGATATCTCAGGTTTATACATGGTCCAAGGTCTATACCTGGCCCAGGTTTATACATAGTCCAAGGCCTATTATACGTGGCCCAGGTTTATATATGGTCCAAGGCCTATACCTGGCCCAGGTTTATACATGGTCCAAGACCTATTATACCTGGCCCAGGTTTATACATGATCCAAGACCTATTATACCTGGCCCAGGTTTATACATGGTCCAAGACCTATTATACCTGGCCCAGGTTTATACATGGTCCAAGACCTATTATACCTGGCCTAGGTTTATACATGGTCCAAGACCTATTATACCTGGCCTAGGTTTATACATGGTCCAAGACCTATTATGCCTGGCCCAGGATTATACATGGTCCAAGGCCTATACCTGGCCCAGGTTTATACATGGTCCAAGGCCTATACCTGGCCCAGGATTATACATGAACCAAGACCAACTATACCTGCCCCAGGTTAATACATGGTCCAAGACCTATTATACCTGGCCCAGGTTTATACATGGTCCAAGACCTATACCTGACCCCAAATTATCAGAGAAGTATTATTTTTAGCCAAAACTGCTGGCATAATGCCCTGGAATCCAGGAGAAGGTCTGACACTGCAGGCAGACAGATTACCAGCTGACACAATTTTGCCTCTCTTTCACGCCAACACTATTCAGCTTTCGGCTCCCTCACTATGCGAACACACCGCTAACTCTACCTCATGTCGACACCTGCTATATCAACTGCTATTTTGAATGCGATCGGAGATCATTTTGTTTGTCCTAAATAGCAATATCATAAGATTGATTGCAGTAAAGAGGAGAATTTAAGGGATATTATACCTCGGTTCTCGCTACATATTGAGTTTATTTATGTTTTTGAATTTTGTTCAGAGCCAAATAATACTTGAAGGTCATTTAATAGGTTACTGACGGTCTCAGTGACCTTCAAGGCTGCCAGGAATTCAACTCATCATCAAACATAATGTAAAACGTAATAGAGAGATCACCCGGCGTGAGAAACTCGTCAATTATACACTAAATTTGATGAGTAGATAATAGAAGGGAATTATCAGGGGATATCACCAAGCCATTACGACTATATAGCACTTGGAAGGGGTCTGGATAACAATTTGGCATGGGACGGGAGGGGGGGGAGGGAGGGTTGTTAGGAAGTGAAATTGCATGAAAAATCAGACTTTCTTTTTTGTTTTTATTTTAAGATCCCATAGTTTTTTTTTTTGTTTTTTATTGTTTTTATTTATTGGGAGTTTATTAATGTTAACAAAGGATAATTACAAAAACTTGTATCTTAGGCCTATACAATGACTCGAATTAAATTTCAGTTAAGATGTGCAGTTTTATCATACAAAATACAGTTAATTAAATATTGATACACTAATTTCAGAATTATATAACATGATTGACAAATTTAAAATAGTTTATAGTTTTGTACAGTATATAAATGTATGTATGAATGTATGTATGTATGCATGTATGTAAGTATATATTATGAATGTATATTTTTGTATACTAAATTTCTGTACAAATTCACTGTTTCCCTTTAATAGTTCTCCTGACATTTGGCTCCAAATTCATAAAATTACTGATGAGCATCGTAGTTCAGTATAAGGTAACTAGTAATTGATGTAGAGGAGACGCTGATCGTCAGTCAGGGCCCTATGTCAGCCATGTGTTGTAGAGAATGCTCTTTAACTAGGAACGTTCGTGAGCCATGTATTGTAGAGATAATGCTCTTTAACTAGGGCCCCTTGGTCAGCCATGTATTGTAAAGATGCTAGCTCTTTAACTAGGCCCCTTGGTCAGTCTTATGATGTAGAGGAGATAATGCTCTTCAGCCAGGGTCTTTAAGTCAGGGAAATATTGTAGCAGAGACAATGGTCATCACTCAAGGGCCCTTAGTTTGCCCTATGGTGTAGAGGAGAGACAGGTCGTCAGCCAGGAGCTGACCAATGTCAGTCTCGTCGTGATGTTTCGCTACCTCTCAAAGTTGATTTGATGAACACACAGAGGAGAGATTTCTGAAAGGAAGCTTTTGGTTCATACTGTGCTGCTGCTGTGTTCAGACTGATACAATGTTCACACTGTGCTGTGTTCACATTGGTACGAGGTTCACACTGTGCTGTGTTCACATTGGTACGAGGTTCACACTGTGCTGTGTTCACATTGGTACGAGGTTCACACTGTGCTGTGTTCACACTGGTACGAGGTTCACACTGTGCTGCTGTGTTCACATTGGTACGAGGTTCACACTGTGCTGTGTTCACACTGGTACAAGGATTATCATGCATCTATTGTAACAGTTATGTTCAGCTGCCAAATTGTACAGCATTTATAAGACTATATGACAGCATCGTCCACTTGGCATATATTTTCCGCTTGTTGACATGCCAACAATACTCAGTGTTGATTAAACTGTGTAAAAAGCACTATTAAACACTGAGTATTTATATCAGTTAAAAGTTAAGTAAATTATATATCTTTCAGTAACTGAAATATAAAAATATAAATATTTTCCCCGAAAAATGATTATTTTTACTTTTTATGGTTTTGTATTTTTAATAAAAAAAAAAAAAAGGTTGAAACTACACATTAATACTGTAAGGATTTTTCTGGGGTCCTCTTTGAAGTTTTTGCTGTTTGTGTTGGGCATCGTGCCCGAGGTGCTGCTTGTAGCGTTGCAACAAGACGGTCAGCTCTGCGGGCATGCTGTCGACCGCACTCTGCCCGCCGGAGCCACTGCATCTTCCTCCGGCGGCGGCGGCCGACGGCCCCTCGCCCACAGCACAGTCTTGTGCCATCTCTCTGTCACACTCCGCCTCCGACAGCTCCCTCGAGTCGGAGAACGCTGTGGGTGGGTGAAGAGGTCGAGGGGGAGTCAGGGGAGACGCTTCGCTCGAGGATGACTCGCTCGGCACTCTGTAGGAAAATAGGAGTTTGTTTTTTTTTAGTTGGTAATTATTTTTCTTTATTATATCCAATTAAATTAATTTTAAATTAATATCCAATTTCTCACTAATTAATGTTTACGAATAGCATTATGCAACATTCATGGAATCATCAGATGGGGTAGAAGAGGGAAATATAACTGATATATACCAATAGGTGTAAGTTAAAATATATATATAACTTGTGTGGTTAATGCTGCTATTTAAAAGGAAGCTTTCTCTTGTTTAAATATAGTTCCTTATAATATTACCTTAAAATAGTAAGCCCTTTGAGCAAATATATGCTATATTTTACACTCGTTGAACTATACATGTAAGGCAAAGACAGAGATATGTTTTAAATTTGACGCTAAAGATAAGTAACAAGTCACGTGATAATTGACGAGGTATAGAACAGGATTTAGGTCAATTTGCCTCGGGTGCCAGAGAGCAAATAGGTGACTGAACTCCACTGCGGGCTCACCATAGCCCGTGCTACTTGGAACTTTTTGTTCCAGGTTGCGAATCTTAAATAACAACACCAACACCTGAACTCCCCAGACCTATATACTACTCTATTTTACATGCCCATGGACATATGTTATATTTTACATGCCCATGGACATATGTTATATTTTACATGCCCCTGGACATATGTTATATTTTACATGCCCCTGGACATATGTTATATTTTACATGCCCATGGACATATGTTATATTTTACATGCCCATGGACATATGTTATATTTTACATGCCCCTGGACATATGTTATATTTTACATGCCCATGGACATATGTTATATTTTACATGCCCATGGACATATGTTATATTTTACATGCCCATGGACATATGTTATATTTTACATGCCCATGGACATATGTTATATTTTATGATTTTTCAAAACAAACTTCTTTATCACTTCACGGCCAGAAAGATAACCGGTTAATAAATTAAAATAGGCAGAAATGCTTCACATTTTACACAGCATAAAATTTAATAGATATATATAATCAGAATACTGAGGTGCCAGATTAGAACAGTATTTCACTGAGACTATCTCCACAAGTTCAGACTGGCACGCTACACGCGAGTCACTACAGTCGACTAGAACCAACCAGTGAAGCTCGGGGTAATGATACAGACTCGCAAACATTTCCAGTAATATGTAGCAACTTTACTGATAATTAAAAACTCTGCGTTTCACTCCAACGCATCTTGAAAAAAAGTCTTTCGAATATTTAGCCATTTAGATCATCTGACTTTGACTCTTTGCAAATAATGAATTTTAAGTGGAATAAAACTGCTTCAAAACAATGGAGCCTTGAGCTTATCAGAGCTTGTGTACTCTGAAGCTCTGATAAGCTCAAGGTTCTAGAGGAACGCCCCCGTGGCGTCCCTCTAGAGGTTGGGGCATGCACTAACACGCTAACTAGAGATGAGAAGCTTTGTGTGTAGCGGGGAGAGGGGATGAGGGGCATGGTGCGAGCTGTGTCAGCCACGGTCCACCTACATAGCACAGCCTCCACTACCTGAGACTACCTGGCATGGCGAACAGGGGGCAGCGGGTGCGGCCCGACACGCACTGCTGCCTGCTGCTGCTGCTGCTGCTGCTGTGCGGCTAACTGCTGAGAGAGGTGGTGGGGCTTGGGTGGCATCTGAGGGTGCTGATAGTGCTGTCGCTGTGGCTGCTGCACGGGCGAGGAGGCATCGTTGCTCTCCGTGCTGGAGTCACGGCGCGAGGTGTCTGTTCCTGAGTGCAGAAAACAATTAGTACTCTTTACCGCTCGCCGCAACCCGGAGTTAAGCTCCGTAGCGACCATGATAGTCTGCATGTCACTAGAGAGTGGAGATTTCTTCAGCTGAGGTAACGACCATGTTATAGCCACATGAAACAGTTTCTAAGGCTTACCTCTTGACCGGCTCCTGGAGCGATGTGGGCGGCTGCGGGTGTCCTTCCTGGGGTCTTCGGGCCACGCCCTCTGCTCGGAGGCGTCCCCAGCAGGCGCGGGTGTGGACGTGGGCGTGGGCTGGGCTGCGGGGAGGGACTTGGGCCGGCTCCCGTACTCTGCTCGGCTCCGGTTACTTATGTAAGCAATCTCTGTAGGTTATTTGGAGACAGGAGAATGGCGAGATCATTTTGTTGAAATAACTTTATATTAAATATAAGTATACTTGGTGAGGTAGCCGACTGTGTCTGAGGGTATCTCCTTCTCTTCTCATCTCCCCCTCCCCCCACTGCCTCTCCCTTCTCTCTCCTCCTCTTCCCAATCCCTCCTCTCCCCCTCTCTCCCTTTTACTCGTTTCCCCTCCCCTCCGCTCCATTTTCTCTCGTATATCTCCCTTTTTTACCCTCTCTATTCCAATTTTCCCCCTCCTACCTCTTCTCCACCGCCTCCATTCTGTCCTATATTTAATCACTGCCATTCTCTACCCTTCTCTCCTTTACCCATTTCCCTCTACACTCCTCCCCCCCCTCTCTTCTTTCCCTTCACTTCCCTCTCTCTCTCTCTTTCTCTCTCTCTCTCTCTCTCTCTCTCTCTCTCTCTCTCTCTCTCTCTCTCTCTCTCTTTCTCTCTCTCTCTCTCTCTCTCTCTCTCTCTCTCTCTCTCTCTCTCTCTCTCTCTCTCTCTCTCTCTCTCTCTCTCTCTTGCTCGCTCTTTCTCTCAGAACAACCAATACATGCCCAACAGCCCAACAAAGATAACATTGGAGTTCTGCTCTGGAGAAAACCACTGCCGTGGTCATCCACGCTTTACTAGCACTACTAGTAATATTAGTGCTACTACTACTACAAATCAGGATATTATGTGAACATCTATAAACAAGTGAAGGCCAAAGATTACCTGTCTCCTTGTAGTGTGACTGTGCCCGCTGGCGGGGGACCTGGCCGTAGGCGGGAGACTGTTGACTGTGCCGCTCACTGTGGACAGGATGGTCCAGACAGTCGCGGGGGGTCATAGCGTGTAGAGACAGACCATACTCTAATGTACCTTCCGAACTGCCCACGCTAAGTGCAAGACCAAAGGAACTCAGAAGGACGAGTACAGAGAGAGAGAGAGAGAGAGAGAGAGAGAGAGAGAGAGAGAGAGAGAGAGAGAGAGACACAGAGAGAGGGGGGAGGGAGGGATTGGGGCAGAGACAAAGAGGTAGGAAGATAAATAGAGAGAGAAACAGAGGTAGCAACAGACACAGACAGAGAGAGAGAGAGAGAGAGAGAGAGAGAGAGAGAGAGAGAGAGAGAGAGAGAGAGAGAGAGAGAGAGAGAGAGAGAGAGACACAGAGAGAGGGGGGAGGGAGGGATTGGGGCAGAGACAAAGAGGTAGGAAGATAAATAGAGAGAGAAACAGAGGTAGCAACAGACACAGACAGAGAGAGAGAGAGAGAGAGAGAGAGAGAGATATTCACAGAGATATCAAGATTACAAAATATCAGAGTGTACAACAGAAAGAGATAGAGAGACAAAGAGAAGTGAACACACACACTCTAAGTGCAGGAGCACAGCTCGAGTCAATGACAAATATAATTCACTTACAAGAGTTGTTATGAATTTAAGTAATACAGATTTTTCACCTATCATGAAATAAAGTAAATTAAACCATGCGATTTGATGAATGATTTTTACGGGTTTCTCAGATCTTACAACCCGCCAAACACACAACGAAAGTACGACGTTGCTTCAACATTCGAACAAGTTGTAACAATTATACAACAAGTTGTAGCAACGTTCAAACAAGATGGAAACACCTTTTTTTATCAAGATGAAACAACTTTTGCAACGTTTCGTTGTGTGTTTGCCGGGGAACAGCTTATACCCACCAAACACACACCGAAACTACGACGTTGGTACAACGTTCGAACAAGTTTTAACACCTAACCAGTTATAACAACCAATATAGCAGGTTGTAACAACGTTCTAATACGTCATTAACACGTTAAGCCAAGATGTAACAACTTTATTACAAGTTGTAACAAGCGGAAAATAGAGACAGTTTCGGTTTGTGTTTCCAGGGTATACGGTTTCCGAACCAGACAATTCGTAAGGTGAAAACAGTGAGAACTATTCTCTTCTGTCGAGGTGCGCCGACGACCCCCTCCAGTACCTGAAGGTGGCGTAGGGGCAGATCTCGTAGGGGTCAGAGGTGTCGTCCTGCGTCTTGAGGGAGGCCAGGGAGCCGTGGGGCTTCTTGGTGGGCGTGGGAGAGTAGAGGTGGGCGCGGGTGAGCTCGGAGTTGCGGGCGTTGTCCTCCTCTCCTCCACCCTTGTTGTCCAGACTCTTGCCCGGTCTGCTGGCCAGGAATACAAAGAGTAGTTGAGAGCTGAAACGGGTGTGTTGTCCTGCTGGACAGTGGTGCTGGGACGGGATGGTTGTCCTGCTGGACAGTAGTGGTGGGACGGGAGGGTTGTCCTGCTGGACAGTAGTGGTGGGACGGGAGGGGTTGTCCTGCTGGACAGTGGTGGTGGGACGGGAGGGTTGTCCTGCTGGACAGTAGTGGAGGTGGGACGGGAGGGTTGTCCTGCTGGACAGTGGTGGTGGGACGGGAGGGTTGTCCTGCTGGACAGTAGTGGAGGTGGGACGGGAGGGTTGTCCTGCTGGACAGTAGTGGAGGTGGGACGGGAGGGTTGTCCTGCTGGACAGTGGTGGTGGGACGGGAGGGTTGTCCTACTGGACAGTAGTGGAGGTGGGACGGGAGGGTTGTCCTGCTGGACAGTGGTGGTGGGACGGGAGGGTTGTCCTACTGGACAGTAGTGGAGGTGGGACGGGAGGGTTGTCCTGCTGGACAGTAGTGCTGGGACGAGTGTGTTGTCCTGCTGGACAGTAATAGAACTTTGATAAGAGGGACGTCGTGTTGGACAGTAGAGGGCCGATTAATAATACTCGTATGAAACTAAGAGATGCAACTGGCTAAAGAAACAGTAAGGCAACAGAATACTTTAACTGTAGATAACATAACGTAGGTGTGAGAATGAAGCCAAGAGGAATGAGGCTAATAAGGTGGAGGTGAGAGACACAAGAGATGGGGGTGGGGGGGGGGGATTATCTGAAGTATTAATTAAGCATCATTCGAAGGCATTGTTGAATGCTCCTTCATTGTGTTGGACAGTGTTGTAATGTGTGGTTACTAAAGACTCTGTGCACTGTTGTCTAACATTTTTTTCTTCGTTGCTGATGAGTTTTATATTGCTGAGGTTATTGTTCCGGGTTGTGGTGTGTGTTGTACCCGCTGGTGGTGTTGTGGTCACAACTCACATACTGATATTCCGATATATAATACATAACCTTTCATTGATGACGTGGTTGTTGATAGGGCTGCTTCTGACAAGTATTTTGATTGTGAAAGATGTCTTGTGTACTTTCCCCAAACCACCTGGGCTGGACGGTAGAGAGACGGTCTCGCTTCATGCAGGTCGGTGTTTAATCCCCGACCGTCCAAGTGGTCGGACACCATTCCTTTTCCCCCGTCCCATCATAAAATCCTTACCCCTGACCCCTTCCAAGTGCTATATATAGTCTAAATGGCTGGGCTCTTTCTTCTGATATTTCCCCCTTCCCTTCCCCATATTGGCAATACTGCAGATAACAGCATTAGGTGTCCTGTCGGGAGAATGAGCCATCCCACTGGTTTCTGTTTTGCATTTCCTAATGAAGGAAGCAGAGTATTTAAGATTAAGGAAGGACTCTGTAATGATACTCTTCAAGAAACATTTAGCTTTATCTCCCGAAAAAAAAAATTCAGACCATTAATGTGTGTGTGTTGTATTTGATCAATTAATCACGATGAGAATGAAATGAGAGACTTTTTCTTTGTTAGTGTCTCACCATCTATCATAATTTGTGTTCAGAAGTTATCTTCAATGATCAAGGTCGACACGGTGTCGGGTGATGCTTATGACATCGCCATAACAAGCCCATTTCAGTGTGTTGGGGACGATGGTGGAGATACGCCATGCTTCACGGCATTCCATGAATAAATTAGCCGGCATAGCTCTAATTGGAGATCCACCATTGCCATGCAAAATTGTTCACGACAGAGATATGATACAAAGCAGAAGTAATGGCAGTGTAATGCATAGGTCGATACGATCGTTGGAGACGAAGGGAAGCCAGAGGGCAGAGGAGGGTAGTTGGTCCATTTGTGATCTCGGGGAACCGTATAACCGAAAAGCTATGCGTACTAGAGGCTTTAGGTATTATCTGTACTAGCTCTTATCTTTAAATCCATCATTATGTATGTAACTCAATGGACGTACCTTTACCTGAATAAAAAGTCTGAATCTGAAAGAATCTGAATCTGTATTTAACCGTGGCTCGAGATTACTGAATGGACAATATTATCATTATTATTTTTATTATTTTCACACATAAATCACACAAACGTGATACATGTCAAGGATAACATCATCTGGGGCTGTGATGTGGGCGAGAACCTGCGACCAAGGCATTGCCAACCCCATGCTCTATCACTGTACTTCTCTCAGCTGCCCCTGGGTTCAGTGGTAATGTAGCAGGCAGTGCCTTGGTCGCAGGTTCGAGTCGCCTCACAACCCAAGTGCATTTTCTTATTATTCTTATTATTCTTACAATTATTATAACAAAAATTATAGCTATTTAATTAATATAATTTTCTTGTTTTTCACTCAAGGAAGAGTTTGTGAGTGAGGAGGACTTACCTGTACCCACCATACCGGCGCCGCCTGACAGCGACGCAGAGGCAGATAATGAGAGCAGTAGCCAGCAGTAGGGCGCTGACGGCTCCTGCCACAACATGAGCATCCAGCCAGCCACCTGTCATAGTCGGGTTGCTCACCAGGACCTCCTGCACCGACTCCGCTGCCATCGAACCTTCAGCAACACACAAGGTAAGTTCAGTCCATCGCATCAATGGCTCTATTTTGAGTAAGTTCTTGTTTCTAATGTTATGATATTAAAGAGTGCGTTTGTAATAATGCATTGAATAGAAAACATGACAAAAACATGAAAAGTATCATGTCAGTCAGCAGTAAATAGGTACCTGGGAGTTAGTCAGCTGTCACGGGCTGCTTCTTGGGGGTGGAGGCCTGGTCGAGGACCGGGCCGCGGGGACACTAAAGCCCCGAAATCATCTCTCAAGATATCTCAAGTCAATGAGGTGTAAAATAATATTGATATTATCTGAGAAATGCAGATATATAGCTGGCCATTGAGTCAAGGTCATAGAACACGAACCAATGACAGCAAATACAAAAATATTAAATGCGTAGACGAAGCGTAATATTTAAAAAAAAAAAACATATTACGTTTAAAAAATAAACTTGACATTAGGTTGGTGCGCATAGGAACACTAAATAGACTCGTGACGAAAAAAAACCATGTATGGCCTCATAAACAAGCTGGATAAACAGTTTATCTGTTATTGTACGATCCAGGACGAAATAAGTACTTCCAAATCCCCCTACAGGAGTCACCTTGGGAGCCGACCTCGCGATATTTGAGGGATTTTCACAAACTTACCAACACTCAGAAACCTTTTTTGAGGTTTCCTGACGAGATTTTCCTCAGCAAGCAGATTATTCCTACCCAGGTTTTTCTCCTGCATTTTGTGTGTGTATGTATGTATGTATGTGTGTGTGTGTGTGCATATATAATATATATATATATATATATATATATATATATATATATATATATATATATATATAATATATATATAATATATATATATTATATATATATTATATATATATTATATATATTATATATATTATATATATTATATATATATTATATATATATTTATTATATATATATTATATAATATAATATTTATTATATATAATATCGATTGTCCTGCTTTTTTGTTGAGATATTCTCTGTTTCATCTTAATGTTTTTAAAACTTTTGGAAAATAGTTTAACCCGCACTCTCTGCCAATGTTTCCAAACCTAGTCTTTTGCTTCTTATATACGTGTATTTTCCCACATTTAAAGCATGTTAAAATCACCTATGGCACGCTTTATTTTTGGCTATTTAAGTAGCTTTGTGGAATATCTTTATGAAGATCTATGCAATAATGTATTTAAAATTGTGCTGCATTTAAATAATTTAATGCGTTTAATAGGCAAATCCTGGTTATCATTGGCATTTATCATAGACACTTTTTGTAATGTCTGAAATAGTATGTGGTCCAAAATGATCGTACACAACCTGATTGACCTCGACCTTTTAATAACTAAGCACTACCTGACCTCTACTGTGGCTCTATATGACCATATACTTCCTGACCTCAATTGTGGTCCTTAATGAGCATCCACTACCCAATTGACCTGTACTGTCCTCCTTAATGACCCACTGAACTGTTGCCCACTACCCTCGTTAATGACCATAAACTACCCGACTGACTTCTAAAATTCTTAACGATCATTCACTACTTGAATAACCTCTACTGTGGACCCAGCCCGTTTAACGTTCCCCAACGTTAAGAAAACGGTCAATTTAAGGTGTCCTCTCCTAACCTACCAGAGGACCCAAAACAGAAAACGAGACAGTACGTCACTTTCGCGAGCCGCTTCCATTTTCTAGTACGATAATTTTTTGGCCTTAGATAACGCATACGAGCGAAAACCGACGTTCTAGTGTAGATGGATTGGTTGGTTTCCAGCCATCTCCTCTCGTAGTCTCTATGCTCATACTGCTATGATACTGCATATACATGCAGTATATACTGCTACAGTATATAATACAGTATATATAGTATATACTTAACATACTGCTCGCTCATTTGTGAAGACCTGCCAAATGCTTCACAGCTTCACACACTTGTGAAGACCACCATGACCCTAGTGTGACCCCGGTACTGACCTCCAGCGGGGTCCCTGGTGGCGACACGGTACACTACAGATGTGTCTCCCGCAGTGGACGCTGCAGTGATCCGCAGAAGGTGCCAGGTAGCCGACGTCAGGTCACACAGGCCCAGGTCGTTGGTATCCCGGTTCACATGAGTATACAGGGGCTTCCAGGGTACCTCCGCCTCCTCGTTACCAAGCTCAACCTAGAAACCGCCCTCAAAACAATTATCTGCATAACATTTTGTATTGGTGGTTAGTATAATGTTCTGATATATATATGACTTGATAACTATTCCGGATGGATCGATATTTCCTCAGTTTCATTGTATTTCAAGTCTTTGGGTTATTTCGTAACACATTATTGTGGTGTAGGGGAGTGTGGTGGAGCACAGTGTAACTGTGGTGAAGGAGTGTGCTGGAGCACAGTGTAACTGTGGCGTAGGAGAGTGTGATAGAGCACACGGTGGAAAGGAGCCAAAGGAGTGAGCCACTCCTCTGGCTCACTCCTTTGGTGAGCCAGAGGAGTGTCCCTGCATGACATGCAAGGTAGGGTGAGCCAGAGGAGTGTCCCTGCATGACATGCAAGGTAGGCTGAGCCAGAGAAGTATGTACAGTAATTATATTCCTGCCAGAGTGCAGGAGAGGAGAGGGCCCTGCACCTTACCTTCCAGTGGGTGATGGGGCAGCCCAGCTCCGGCCAGATATAGAGGCGTAGCGTGACACAGGTAGCGTTGATCTCCACTACCTTAGCAGGATCAGGGCGGCCCGGGGCTGCAAGGACAACACTTGCAAATAATTACACTGAAAATAATCCCCCTTTACCCAATGATTATTATTAATGTAGATATAAATAACTATAACAATAAAATCATTTGCATCATTTTGCTTGTACTGAAAAAGGTATTGCTTGAGACACAATCAAAAGTAAATGGACTGAACATTTATTCGTATGTTCACTGAGGGTGTTGTGACAGTGGGTCAACGAGTTGGGTAGTCTACTGGTTGTGTAACTAGGCTACCACAAACTGTTTATTTACGCAGTGTTCTATTTACGTGTAATACACGGTCTTGGTGTTCGTTATGTATATATGGGAACTTCTTGCTATGTACATCAACGTTCTATTGCATCATGTGTAGGCATAGGCGATGAGTATTGTGTACATCGAGGCATTGTTTGTTTAGCATATCACTGCTATGATGCTTCCCATGTGTGCGTATGAATGCTTGTGAATAATTACCACACTGTGCTTTCAGGGGGTTACATTTCAGCTTTTGGAATCTACATGTTAACCTCGACTGACTGGTCTAGTTACAAACTCCATCACAGAGCTTCTAAACTTCTAGAGCTTTAGAAGTGTACCGGCTTCTAAACCTATATGTTGACCAGACCACACACTAGAAGGTAAAGGGACGACGACGGTTCGGTCCGTCCTGGACCATTCTCAAGTCGATTGTGATTCTAAACCAATATGTTTGGCGAGCCGCCGCTATCTAGTTCGTGCCATGTATTCACTACATTCTCTCGGTGAAGAAAATACTTGTGTGCTTATGCCTCATCTGTGCGATCATGTCCTGGACTCTTCCATGTCAAGCAGTCTAAGAACTTCGGTTCTTAAGCTCGGTCTATACAACATTTAGTAAGTGAATGCAATGACGCTATGCAGTCCTTTGTGTATAAATAGGATTGTTGGTCAGTAAGTTGCAGAGACCTCTGTAGATACACTTCAGGTGGTCAATGTCATGTTATCAGTGGACCCTGAAGAGAACTGGTAAAAAAGTTGAGATCGTCAGTAATCAAGAATCAAGAACACCAGTCAGAATGATTGTAAGAACATAGAGGACTTAATTGGTGGACTCAAACTGTGCTAGAATAATTGACAGCACGCCTCCACTTGGCCAATTTTGACAGTAATGTGACGTGTTGAACTTTGCGGCAGATGATCAGGATTATTGTTTTTTGTTTTTTTTTTGTTTTTTTTTATTAAGTTATGAGGTACATCTGCATTAGTGCAGCTACCCTAGACTATATGAAGTGGAGTACAGTGTGTCAAAAAAGCTAACTAGGTGATGCTAAAAAATCCCCATCATACAGGATGGTTAGTCATACAGAGACATGTGATAAGCGGTCTGCACTGGCAGACTCCGGATGCATTTTGAGGATATCAACAACACAAGATTGAATAAGGTAGCAGTGGTAATACAAGTCCCCATCTCGCAGGATGGTTAGTCATACAGAGCCATGTGTTTAATAGCCTGCACTGGCAAATTTTGGGTATACTGTGAGGATATCTTCAAGAATACGAGAGTGAATAAAGTAATTGCAAAGCTCCAGGTACCTCATGCCAACTGGTCTGAAAGGTCTAATAACTGGGCATTCAGTGATGTAGTGCGGGAGATCATGCCGTAGTTCCTGCTCACAGAGTTTGCAACTGGAGTGCTCAGGATTGGGAGACCCGTCACCTGCAGCCACCTGCCACAGGTAACGGTAACCCAACCTGATCCTTGCAACCACTGTGTCGCACAGTCTAGTGGACGTTTTGTGCTGTCCATAGATGTAGGTTTCAGATCTGAACAAATCATAGCTTTTTATACTAGTACTTTCAGGTCGTTGGGAGTCAGTAAGTTCTTTCCTATCAGATCTGAATGTTTGGACCAATACAGTTTTGACAGCAGAGATGGGGATACCTAGATCTATTTCAACTTCAAACTTGTTACACGCTAATTTGGCTGCAATGTCTGTCTCATTATGATGGGTTATATTTATGTGTGAAGGTATCCATACAAAGGAGATTCGAGACCCTTTACTCTGTGAAAAAAAATTGTTTTTTGTAATAATGGATAACACAAATAACTCTACGGTAACGTCAATCCATATTTCACTATCTATAAGGTAGTGGGTCCTGTTTGAGTAGTGATCCTAGCAAGGAGACGTTGTTATAGCATCAGGGCATCCATAAAATTAATAGTAGGGAGTCGGGGGAATATGAATTAGTGTAGACGTGATACTAATTGTCCTATGTCAGAGCTGGTGAGGAGTAAGAGGCGTTCAGGAAGGGGGATAGACAGGATCGTGACGACGGTTGGGTGCGACGGTGATGTTATATATTACTTAAGTGCTTTATGGAAAGCCTCAAGTAGCCAGAGTATGAAGAGTACTTTGCACTATTTACTTGTGTGCTGAGAGACGCACATATATTACATTACATAAAGTGTCTAAAGACATTTTAGTTACGTGAAGTAAAGTGACAGTGTCAGACCACGGAGGAAGAACTGAAACAGGCATTTTCTTAGGTATTTTCGTATATTAATACCTCTTCAGAAGGAATGAATGAATTAATACATGTTCATTCCTTCTGAAGATGTATTAATATACGAAAGTACTTAAGCAAATTCCTGTTTCAATTCTTCCTCCGTGGTCTGACACTGTCACATTTTTCATCACATGTTAATTTTCGTGATTTGCACACATGAAGTCAAGTATAATTATTTAGATGTGAGGCGAGAGGTGTAACTACCTCATTAATGGGTAACTCGTAGTAATAAAATTTAGTGACCATCACCATGTCAGTCTATGAGTTGACTGTTAGTATAGCTGGGAACTGTGTACCAGTTTGTCCAGGGCGTGCAGGCCTTGGGGAGGGTCCTCCAGGCACCTCAGGTTCGTTGGCGAGGGTTAAATATTATACAATGGGGAGCACAACTTTTAATGTATTTATCCCTATTAGTGTGGCTGTAAGAACGTATGATAAAAAGGTTTTAGCTTGTGATACGTAGGCTACAATAATAAATTTGTTTGCATTGAACGAGTTGTACTCTAAGGTAGTGTAACTCTAACAAAGAACATTGGGGCCCTGTAGCGGAGTGGTCAGCGCTCGGGATTCGTAGTCCTAGGGACTGGGGATTGATCCCCGGCGCTGGTGGAAACAAATGGGCAGAGTTTCTTTCACCGTGATGCCCCTGTTCCCCCTAGCAGTAAATAGGTACCTTGGAATTAGACAGCTGCTACGGGCTGCTTCCTGAAGGTTGGTGTGAGGGAAAAAAATAATTTGAGTGATTAACCATTGAGAGGTGGGCCCAAAGAGCCAGAGCTCAACTCCCACAATCACAACTAGATGAGTACAAGTAGGTGAATACTGGAACAGAACAGGGTACTCACGGCTGCCAAGAGTGCTAGCGAGGAGCACGGGGCTGGGGGCGCTGGTGCCGTAGGTGTTCCAGGCTGTGAGGTAGAGGTGGTGAGGAGCTCCGCACGGCAGCCCCCGCACCACCAGGCTCCTCACCCCGGGGTCCACGCCCGTCTCCGCCCACTCCCCGGCCCGCTGGCGGTGGTGGACGGTGTAACCTGCGACCAAGACACCACCAGGGTAATACAGGACAATGTATTCATGGGCAATACATTAATTAATATAATATATACAACATGTAAAGAGAAGCGTTACATTTATGCGCGTTTAGACGAGGTGACAAGATAACTGGCAATACTTCAATTTCTCAATAGATATGAAGATGGAATCAATATATTGTAGCATTATGAAAATATAATTAAAATTATTAAAGTAACTCCTCCGCAAATAAGCAGTGAAAGCAACGAAAACGGATCAGTTTCACTTAGACTATTTTCAGTCATATTCGTTCAGATAAACATTCTGGCATTTATATTTTGTAAAAATTGCTTTATCCTCCCTACTTTCTCCTGATTACTCGCCCATTATCCGTCTCGACCACAAAAAGCGTACGATGAAAACCTTCATACAGTCAACACTGCCGGAGCGAGGTGACTGCTTTTCATTTTATTCAATTGAGCTTCATGCCATTACGGTGTTATAATAACATTAAATATCGGACTGGGGATCACTCATTAGCCTGTCGGGTTCAACCACTTGGGCTGGACGGTAGAGCAACGGTCTCGCTTCATGCAGGTCGGCGTTCAATCCCCGACCGTCCAAGTGGTTGGGCACCATTCCATTCCCCCGTCCCATCCCAAATCCTTATCCTGAACCCTTCCAAGTGCTATATAGTCGTAATGGCAAGCGCTTTCCCCTGACAATTCCCTCCCTTCCTTCATTAGCCTGTCAAGGGTACTCACCAAGAATGGGCGCCCCTCCGTCACCAGCCTGGTTGATGGTGAGGTTGAGGGCGTAGTGGGTGGCGTGGGTGAAGGTGAGTGTGGGCGGCGGGGGCGCGGTGACGGCCACCACCTGGTGTGTCAGACTGTCCACGCCCACACTGTTGCGGACCCAGCACGTGTAGTTGGCAGACTCCCGCACCGCTGTTGGACATAACAGCACTTATAGACAAGAGCCTCGTGTTTCTCATTCGGCCAACAAATAATATCTACGGGCTCACCATAGCCCGTGCTCAACCCGTTCTCGCAAATTCGTAAAGTCAATATTGACTTATTAACTACGTGCATAGGTGATATACTAAACATAATAGATACCCTTAAAAAGATTCATAGAAAACACCGACCTTACCTAACCTTGTTAGTATCTTAAGATAAGCATCTTATTGCTTCGTAATTACAATTATTACTTAACCTATTCCTATTATAGGTTAGGTAATAATTGTAATTACGAAGCAATAAGATGTTTATCTTAACATACTAAGTAGGTTAGGTAAGGTCGGTGTTTTCTATGAAGCTTTTCAAGGGAAACTATTATGTTAAGTATGTCACCTATGCACATATTTAATAAGTCAATATTGACTTATTAAATTTGCGAGAACGGGTTGCCCGTGCTACTTGGAACTGCTTGTTCCAAGTAGCGAATCTTTAACAACAACAACAACATTCGGCCAACGGTTCTGATTGAACACCATCTTAAAAGATTCTATATTACCGCATCTGACTCCAACACCCATCAGGAGCCTCGTGGCCTTCCCTGATTCTCATAACATGGATATAAGTACAAGGTTAAGCAGGCAGGTCTTCTTGCAATAAAGCAAGGCAGATAAATGATGTGTTTGAATGTGTCAATGATTATACCTAAGTTATTACACAGAGCTTTAACTGGGATTAACAATAACACAATAGGAACAACTGTCGCATGTTCGTGTCTCACCAGGTAATTCGTACCTGGGGAGCTGGACCATCTAGCTAGACCACTCTGGAAAATAATATTCCACATCCTTGTCGAGGAAAAGACACTGCACCTCCACCAGCATATGTTATGGTTCGTTGTTAAATAATGCAAATTATATTACTATGGTACAACAGATTATAATTTCTATGATGAGTACTGAAGGTGAAGTTACTATGGTATTTACTGCAGACTATATATCTATGGTAGCTGCTGAAGATGACGTGTTCTGTGTGCGAGTGGACACAAGCTTGAGGGAGAACTCACCTGTGAGGTGCAGGTCTCCTCCTGGAAGGAGCTGGGTGTGGTGGGTGCTGCCGAGGGTGACACTATCCTTCATCCAGGAGATGACTGGAGGCGGTGAGCCGAGGCCTCTGCACCCCAGGGTCACTCCTGAACCTGACCCCACCCACCATGACCGCCCACCACCCACAGCAACGGGAGTGTGTGTGGGTGTAGGGGTGGGCAGGGCGGTGAGCCTTGGGGATTGGCTGCCCTCCCCGGCCACTGTAGTAGCAGTTACCCACACCTGGTGGGGAGGGGGACTAGACTTAGCTTAAATCCTTATGGAAAAAATAATAAATATTCTTAGTTGATAACCTCGGCTAAATCTTGTAACAAATCAACCTAATTTAAATAATCTGAAATAGGTGGAAATCAGTCCGTCTCCCATGATCAAAGGCTCACTTGTTTATTTTGTTTTTTTCCAGCAAACTTTGCAAACGTAGTCCAAATGCTTACATTAATCCTAGCTGCAACACCAGTTAAGATGGACTAAGTGTTCCCATTTCTTCATAACAATTCAAGATCACTTTAAATGTAATACGAGTTTCTTTATATAAAAACCAACAGACATGTTTTCCTCGGTTAATAATTCTTAATATGCATGAAGGCAGAAATTTAACACATAAGATTGAACAATAGCATGTTTCAAGTATCAAAGCTACGATTATCTGAAGACAAATCTGTATCATGATGAACATAACGTAATTACATCAAATATTAGCCAAATATTTGTTAATTTATAGGATTTGTTGCTTATGAAGAAGGTCTCGATAGGATGGTTATCTTCTTCCGTGGCCCTATAATTATCTGCACCCAACACTAGATTACTTTGACGGTGAAATCCCGAGAACATAGTGTATCTGATAACTTGAAATGATTAGGTTGTCCCTCTAATATCTTGCACGTTGAATCATAAATAGATCTTGCACTCACCTGCACCCTGGAGGCAGGAATGAGGCCGCTTAGTTCCCGCCAGGTGGCCTCTGATCCACCTGCACCCACCACATCTCTCACCGCCACCTGCAATGCACCATCTGTATTACCCCTACACTACCCCATACACCACCTATGTCGTCACTTCTATACCCAAACACTACCAATATCACTTCTTTTCTAACCATTAAGAGTAGTATTTCTTATGGCCATTAGCATTACCTTCCGTGATATGCAAGATATAAACTAGTCGAACATTTGATGAGTAGAGTCTTAACTTTCCCGAAATCCCTGCAGATTCAGGGGACGATAAATCTTATCTTACAAACGTTATTGATTTCTATCACCGTCACGGAGATCAGAAAAGTTAGAACAAGATCAGTAATCTTTCTGCAAAGTAGACCTGCCATAAATTGCACACAAATTGTCGAAACAGGCAAGAGGGAGACGGACAGCAGTGCCACAGAGTATGAGGGGTAGAGTAGTGCTATAAATCTCATAGTCGTGCTATGAGATTTATCAAGACTCATCTTTATGAAGGGTCTCATAGAATGTAGAGACTTCTTCCTTTTAACGTTGGCTGATGATGCATATATTAGTATAAATTTGGTGATTAAGATTGCAGCCCACTTTAAGATGGTCTTGCCAACCTCAGTATTCTCCAACTTGTTTGCGTTTAACTCAAGTAAGTGCATGGTAACAAAATAAAGTGCTGGGAACTGGATACCGGAGACAAAGTACCAAAATGGGAGAGGAAATTATCCGGGAATTGGAAAAAACGTGAATTGGGAATTGGTATCTTAATGAATCTATCTCCTGATGCACACATCAGACGGATGTCAGCGGCTGTATTGAGCAATCAGAATTAGGAGTTTATGACTTTTTTTTTCCTCTTGTCAGAAGAATCCTGCAATATGCAAATGAGCTTGATATTAAATATAATTTATTAGTGTCAAAGTAATGAAAAAGTAAAGAATATCAGATGCTCAGGAATCGGCTTCAACTGTAAATATGATATGTAGATATGAGTATAATAGGCTCAGGAATCTCTTACACCCGTCGATTGAGGATTGAGAGGCAGAACCCAAGTATTAAAGCCCTTTGTAAGTTAACCAGGCGAGCAACTATGTGACTTATAATGATGGTGTAGGCACTCTTCTGGCACTCACCTGGTCGTCCCTGGCCGAGTAAAGAGTGTAGTGAAGAATAGTGCCGGCCCGTGGGTATGGTGGCGACCACGTCACCAGCAGTGTGGTGCCGCCTGTCACTATCACCCTCACCCTCCGAGGTGGACCTGGCACTGTGAGAGCAGGGCGGGAGAGGTTAAGCTGTGTTACAAGCTAAGTCATACTCTCTCCGTACGCAATTTCGAAGCTAAAACACTAATAGTTATATCAACACACTAATAACAATGATAGCTCATACTTTCATTTGCGTGCGGTTTGTGCTGTAGGTCATGTAGACGGAACAGAACACAACTATTAGGGGAAAGCGCCAAGCCATTACAACTATATAGCACTTGGAAGGGGTCAGGATAAGGATTTGGGATGGGACGGAGGGGAAGGAATGGTGCCCAACCACTTGGACGGTCGGGGATTGAACGCCGACCTGCATGAAGCGAGACCGTCGCTCTATCGTCCAGCCCAAGTGGTTGGACTCATGAACAAATTCACAAGGGCCGTGATGGTTCGAATCTACGTCCGAACTCCCAGTTACAATTCTTTTACCATGCCGTAGCTTAGTCGATTAAGGCTCATGTGGGATCCTCTCGGACGTTGGTTTGAACCCTCATCACGGCCCTTGTGGATTAGTTCATTTGATGCATCACTTTATTGTGATTTCTGTGTGTAATGGACTAATGAAGACAGAGAATATGAATGTGAATGTCTACCGTCATCTTCCGTGACACAGAAGACTGGGTCGTTGGAGGGACTGAAGCCGACCTCGTTAAACGCTCTGACGCGGACGCTGACGTTAGTGGCCGGCGGGAGACCGTCCAAGTTCTTCTCCAGGTTGGTGGTGTTGACCTCCCAGGTGCTGCCTGTAGGAGGGAGCACCAGAATTGACCAGCTGTGACCAGCCACGTTGAGTTGTGAGAGGACATTGTAAACTTTATATAAATCATGAGAATGTAAAGCAGCAATCAGCTTAAATTATTGGAAAAGTTTGGAAAGTAACACGACGATAGACAACCAGACACTTATGGTGTGTTAACAAACTAGGTGTGTGGAAACTCGTAACGTAGCGTGTGTTATATATGCAGCATAGTTAATGTAATGAGGAGAAAGTAGTGTGTTAACTGTATGGCAGTTCAGAATGAGGGGACGGATGCATTCTTCAGCCTTGTCTGCCTGTTGGTGGGCTCGTCTGACTCACCGCTTGTAGTGTGATGGGCGTGCTTGGTGGGCGTGGCGACGATGGTGTAGCCGCTGACCGGGGCAGGGACGCAGTGTGTGGGCGGGGGGGACCACCACACCCTCACGCTGCCTCGACCTGACCCGCGGCACGACACTCCGGCAGGAGGGCACGAAGGTGCTGCAGGAGGACGGAGTAGAATGGTCAGTCTTACCACCACACCCGTACGGGCGCTCATCTGAAACCTGCCTTAAACTACAGGCCCGTAGAAGAAAGCAGGATAAGATATAGTTTTGTATACCTTCCTCGACCCCCTTAGCTTACTAACCCGTCCCACCTTCCCGCGCCCCCGTTCCCAACCCGCGCCACACACACACACACACACACACACACACACACACACACACACACACACACACACACACACAAATGAGCCACAGAGATATTAGAAAGAACTTTTTTAGTGTCAGAGTGGTTGACAAATGGAATGCATTAGGGGGTGATGTGGTGGAGGCTGACTCCATACACAGTTTCAAGTGTAGATATGACAGAGCCCGATAGGCTCAGGAATCTGTACACCTGTTGATTGACGGTTGAGAGGCGGGACCAAAGAGCCAGAGCTCAACCCCCGCAAACACAACTAGGTGAGTACAACTAGGTGAGTACACACACACACACACACACACACACACACACACACACACACACACACACACACACACACACACACACACACACACACACACACACACACCAGAGCTTACCGTCGTGGCTGGTGGCATCGACAATCCTGGGAGAGGAGAGAGGTCCGGGCCCCGCCCTCGTGAAGGCCCTCACAGCCACCTCGTAGAGGGAGGCGGGAGTGAGGTCCCGCACCTCATACTGCTCCACACCCTCAACGTCACCTGCAGCAGGTAGCCCGGAAACATATTTTGTAACTTAATCTGAACATATATGTATTTATGCATATATCTAGGCCTTGCAAACATGTGCAACAATGCACAAGAGAAAAAAGATTGTTTCATTATAATTGTGATAATCACTTCCATGATCAATATTTATTTATAATGATATATATCTGCTTGCATGAAATAACTTCAATATAAGTACATCGAAGGCACAATGAAATCAAATCACATATTCAGGAACATTAAATACATCAACAAAATGAACTTGAAAAATACATCACAATGTCTGCTCTGCGAGAAGCCACTGGATATTGGCGCCGGTCGCATACAACAGTGGGCCACTCACCTGCAGGTGCCGTGACTGGCCTGGTGATGTAGGTGAGGTGCCCCTGCAGGTTCTGGCGACGCAGGGCGATGGAGTAGCCCCTGAGGGGACCGTGGGTGAGGTGGGGCACCGGGGCACGCCATGTTACCAGCAGAGAATGTGGGCCTCCTGCCGCCACCCGCACGTCCCGGGGCGCTCCTGTCGGTGCTGTGGACATTCAAGTGTCACTTGTTGTGTCATCGTAACACTCGAGCGCTACTTACTGTATCACGTGAATGTCACAAGTTGATGTCGTGTATAGAGGAATCATAAATTATGGATGAATGTAAACAGCATAGAGAATGGAGGACGGAGATAAACGTCCTGTGAAATAAATAAGGATAAAATAACTGTCTGGAAGAATTGAGAAAATCTGAGAGGCCGAAGGAGAGTCGGGGATCAGTCCTCACAAGCGGAATTGGGTGGACAGAACTCAGGAGAGAAGAGAGGGCGGCGAGAATATGGGATTCCAAGGGAAGAGAGACAGCTGAGAAAGCGGATAATGGAGACAAACTGTGGAAGACAATAAGGCAGACAACCTGGTGGATTAAGAGTTTAGGTGAGAGGGAGCAGCAGGGGAACTGACCTTCCTCGAGGGTGGTGAAAATGTGAGTCTGCGAGGGCTGCGACACGCCCAGGTCGTTGTGTGCCATCAGCCTGACGGCGTAGGTGTGGTAGGGAGTGAGGCTCGTCAGCACGTGCCATGACGCCCACTGACCCACGCTCACGTTACGCCCATGGGACACCCATGACTCGCCCTCAGCCGCTGCAGGGGGCCCATAACGTCATCAGTGGCACGGAAACAAAAAATTCAGCAGAGGATGAGAACTAATATAGACATTTCCAGCTAGTTTATAAAATATACCCAATGAATTACCACAACGACACAGAAGACCTGCAGGTCACCAAAAGTAATGCATAGCGAGCCATCATCTCGTGTAAGGATTGTGAATATGTTAGACTCTGGTCTCTTGACGCTAAGCTATCTTGAGATGATTTTGGGGCTTCTTTTTAATGTCCCCGCGGCCCGGTCTTCGACCAGGCCTCCACCCCAGGAAGCAGCCTGTGACAGCTGACTAACTCCCAGGTACCTATTTACAGCTAGGTAAAAGCGAGCTGGTGCCAACTAGCTCACAACGGGGGGATGGGCCACTACTCTTCCCATGACAATCTACACCGCATCTTGAAGCTTTTTTAAAACTAGTTTACATATACAAAAGCACGTTTAATCACAGCCTAGGAAACTTACTAAAGTTCAACACTCAAGATAAATGCCACTTAAGGTGGGACTGAGAAGGACACATGGAAGAGGTGAGACAGAAGAACACGTGGGAAGGTAGGACAAAGAAGAACACGTGGGAGAGGAAGGACTACCTCTGTACTGTATGGTGATGGCTGCAGGTTGAGGCAGTATCCAGGTGAGACGAGCCGAGCGGCTGCCCACCTCAGACACCGTCACTCCTGTAGGTGCCGTGGGCGGCTCTGGGGGAGAGAGAGAGAGAGAGAGAACTGAAGCTGTGTATATCACACATTATAATCAGTAGTGTTTAATGTAATTTGTATAATGTTTCTTGAGTATATCGTTATCATTACTACACACACGAATCACAATAACGTGATATATCAAATGAACAAATCCACAGAGGCCTTGATGAGAGTTGGAACCTGTGCACTGGATGTTCCCATACGCGCTCTAATCAACTTTACCAAAACATGGTAAAAATAATTGTAACCTGGAGTATTACTGCTTCCACGAGCATGGGGTAATTGTGGGAAGCCTCGGGGTCCTCATGGGGGCAGTAGCACTCCAGATTGCAATTTTTGTTTTATCATGTTGTGATACAGTTGACAAGAGTGCGTCTGGGAGCATCCAATGCATAAGTTCGAACCCTCATCAAGGCCCTTGCGGATCTGTTCATTATCATTCCTGTTATTAATTTGTCTGTTATTTATGTTTATTGTCTCAAGAACCCGCCCAAATCGCTATGTGTGGGGAATTTTGCCAAGCAGGAGTTTGAGAACTGTCAAATTACTAGTAGAAATCTTCTTTAAAATGAATTGAAGTGGACTGTATGATGCAAATGGACTGTTTTTATTGATTAGTCCTACTGGGTGTTATCCTATATGTTTTTATTGATTAGTCCTACTGGGTGTTATCCTATATGTTTTTATTGATTACTCCTACTGGGAGTTATCTGTACATATAGAGACGTTTGATTTACTGTTTATCTAGGTAAATTAACTATTAATAAATACCTTTTTGTCTTATTTACTCTTTACACTGAAAATTTTATGTTACTACAAGAGAGAGATTATACATATAGTGGATTTTCCATACGTGGCAACATCTCGTTCTCTTTCTAGAATGCTATCAAATACGTTCTCTTTGACGAGTTAGTAATATTAGTATGTACCTGACATAACTTTTTTAACTTGGTATGTCAAGGGATAGTAGATAGTGTCGAAATTTCTGACACTGTGGGTGTTAGTGGCTTTGAAAGAAAGTGCTGCTTAATCACCGCTTTGTGTTCTTGCAATCATTTGTACCTTCTTGTATATAAATAAATATAAATATTTATTTACAGCAGTCTCTGTCGCGCAGTGGTAAGAAACTCGCCAGGCTCTTCGCGAGCGATTTAGCCTGGGTTCGTATCCAGGCCGGGTAGGATTGACTAGGCGCCAATCCTTAACTGCACGCCTCTCTTCACCCAGCAGTGAATGGTTACCTGGCATTATAATAATGTTCATATAGGGAAAATTACATTCTTACAAAAAGGAGTTAAGATTAAGGACCTGCCCGAAATCCTATACGTGCTAGTGGTTTTATAAAAATGTAAGAACTCTTGTATTTATAAATTATATACAAAAGCTGCATGAACGTGCAAGCCATAGATCACTAAGAACTCTGTATCCTTAACTGTAGCCTCTGTTTAACCCAATAGTAAAATGGGCACCTGCTTGTTAAATGGTTCTTCGCGGGGGTCTTATTCCGGGGAACATAGGATTAAGGTCTTGCCCGAAACGCTACGCGTACTAGTGGCAGTAAAAGAATGTAAAATCATCATCATTACTATGTACTCTTAAACCCAATGTACCTTCTTGTATATAAATAAATAAATAAATAAATAAGTGAATTACACTATTAGACGAATAATATTAGTATCCCCTAACATAACTTTCTTTATATTATGACAATTTTCTTTTAGTATTTTAAGGATGACTATTTTACAATGAATATTTTTTTCTCTTGTAGATTAATCGTTAGAAATATGCAGTATACAATTTGATGATATTACTCATTGATAACGCTTTTCAAATATTGTTAGGATAACTAACCTGGGCTCAAACACCTGCTAAAAGTGGGCACAAACCTGTACTCGGCTAAAACAGCTGCCATGTGCTGTAGCAGTGGTCACCTACACCCGCCATTTAGAACCTAAACAGTACTCACCAATAACGGCGATATCGAACACTTGGAAATGCTCGCCGTGGGAATTGATGGCGCGACATGTGTACGGACCAGCGTCGGCGGCGGCCACCGCCCTGATCTCCAGCACGGCCCTCACCGTCCCGCCCATACCACCCTGTCGCACCGTCGTCCTGTCGGGAAGAGAGAGAGAGACCAGTCAGTGACCGGAGTCCTGGTTAACTAAACATCTGCCAGGTGATGCTCCTACCACAACTACATCAGCTTTGTTAATGGGAAGATCTATCGCTAATCCAAGTGACACGGAGTAGTAGGGGGAGACTCGCTTGTGCCTTAATGATACGAGAGGAAGGGGGTGACTTAGTTACAGATGGCGGACGCTTTGTCCGCCATCTGATAGATGCCCGGTTGATTAGAACGTAGCTGGTGAGACGAAGCCGAGATCCATCTGAAGAACGTACCTGTGGCCTTGTGAGACGGGGGCGTGATGTCGGTGCCAGGTAAGTGTGAGTGGGTCGTCACCTGTCGCCTCGCAATCCACCATGACCGTCTGGCCAGCGTGACCCGTCACTCGCCTGCCCTCCGTCACCACGCGTGCCGGCGCTGACAGACAAGAGGGGGAGTGTGAGGAGATGTCATCCGGAATGACTTGGCTTGTGACAGCTATACTATGTGTGAAATTATTATTTTTTTTTATCTTCCTTGTGAACTGAGAGGCCATCGTATACTGACATAATTAATGTCACTATTTCCGCTATTCATAGTGACAGCTGAAATTGTTGTGGTACGTCCAGGAACTGGGACATAACGCTATGTTATCTAAGAAAGTTTGTGGTAAAGATCTTTTTTCTAAATTCAAAGTTCGTTTAGTCAGCTTAAATTTTAAGCAAGTTGTTGTTTTAGATTCAGCTACTTGGAACAAAAAGTTCCAAGTAGCACCGGCTATGGTGAGCCCGTAGTGGAATTACCTGGCACAGGAGCGGGGCTGTAACTGCTAAACAAGTTTTCATTATGGATAAAATGTTTTATACATCTGAGTATTTGCGAGAGTATGGCCCTTAAATTCTTGGGTTACCTAACTTAAGTACCTAATGGAACTAGAAATAGAATAATTCTGCTTACAATTCGTTAAGATTACATGTGTGAGGTGAAAATCTCTCTAAACATGTTTTGCCTACTCGAAGCCGCTCAGTAGACACTCTTGAGAGAGTCGATTGTGATGAAGGCAATAAAGACACGGAGCTTCTGTTATTAGACGGTTCATAGCGACAAGAATTTATCTGTTTCTGAAGTTTGAAGTTCTAACGGCAAGTCAGAGATATGATTGGCTAATTAAGATCATTTTGTTCTAATTAACTCATCAGTTATATTGTGTATCCGAGGGCCCAGAAGACACGAGTTCCCACCAAATGGTCAGAGTCCGTAATTTATAATTTTGATAATTTGTCTGTTCCATAGTCTGGCTTATATCAAATTAAGATATGGTTTAAAATCCTTTTGATTAAGGTGTATGAATGTATATTTAAATTGATTGTCATGGTTCATACCCCTAATGGCTGTGTAGGCGTCGGGAGCCATCGATGTGAATAGTTCCGTCAACACATCTTCGTAATAAATCAGGACATGTGGACAAAATAGAGAGCTTTGCACTTAAAATTGGCTAAAATTGGTTAATTTTAATTTACTGAAAAAAAGGAAAATGCAGGGAAAGAAACATAAAACCCATAACAAAAACCTCCCATCGCCTATTTTTAACTTAAAGTAGGGATAACCTAAACCATCATCAAAAAAAGGTGTAAATATGCACTACATTATACTTAAAGTATGGTTGATAAGGCCTTGAAAAAGTTCGACTGTTGTTGATATCGTTCCGTCTCGGCCAGAGATAACTACTCCTGACCAGACATGATCTATGCAGGTGTTATATGACCTGAAATGACCAGACAGAATCAACTCTGATTTGAATTAACCTACTCTGATCAACCACAGTATTCCACAATGTTCCACAACCTACAATTCATCAATCTGTTGTAGCTAGACACGACACAGCCTAATCAGCAACGGCTTAAGAAACAAATAGCCATGGCTACTTTGTCTGCCACAGCCTTGCAACTCACACTTTGGTAACTTAACAACTGCTACACTTTTACAACTCGTCTTAACTCCTCGCTCACCATGAACGGTGAGCTGGACGACCTTGGAGATGGGCTTGCCGACAGTGTTGGCGGCGCTACAGAGGAACCAGCCGGCGCTGCTGGTGGAAACGTCGGGCAGGACAAGGGAGCCATTAGGCGCCTGCGAGGCCCTCCTGCCGTCCAGCCCTACCGCCTGGAAGTCCTTCGCCGCCTCCCCTGAAACACGACACACATGTAAAAGCTTGCGGGAGGGATGGGGAAAAGGGAAGAGAGACTGGCGCCTTAATGACAGGTTTTGATTAATACAAACTTCCATACTCGAGGAATCTACCCAAGAGAGTGGTATGTAAGTGGAGATGTAGCCTGATACGCTGTGGTAGCGGCAAGGTTTAGGTAAGCGAGGCCTCCGAGGTGCACATAGGAACAGAGAAAGGTAACATGGGCTAAAGTTTTAATTTTTTTTTACCTTTTACTTGTAAGTCAATAGATAAGTCGGAGCACATTCATTCGTCCCTTCCAAGTGCTTCGAATTCAAGTTCATATTTGCGAGTCGGGCAAAGTGAATAAACCGTCCACTTCACTATAGACTGGTCTTGGTGGGGATGTTAATTTGGTGGTGGGGGGGGAAGGAATGTCTAGGATGTTACTTAAGACTGGAGGTTTATTGGTTGTACCCTAAATAGGTATATCTTAAGACTTCTGACTGCATAAGAAAATCCTGAGGAAGTTACTTTCGTAGCTAGATATTGATGTGTTACTGGGTAGAGAGATCTAGAGGTGTAGGTGAGGTAGGCAGATCTAGTGCTGTAACTGAGGTTGTCAGATCTAGTGCTGTAACTGAGGCAGGCAGACCTGGAAGCGCTGCTCCTCTACTGAGATCAACGGGTTGTTATTGTGTAGGAAATTTTAGTGTCGTAGGTGATATCGGAATGACAAGGGTAAGGTAAAAGGTGCCATCTAGTGCCATCACTCAGGCGGGAAAGGGAAAGACAACTTGAGAGCTTTGTTTACCTGGAGCCCGCATCCACGTCAACTCTGGCACCGGGTAGCCACGGGCACTGCAGTCAAGGACCACTGTTGACCCCACTAGTGCCGTGGCACTCGCTGGTTCCACCACCCACCGCGGTGACACCTGTGGATGGGGTCATACCTATACACCTGTGGATGGGGTCATACCTATACACCTGTGGATGGGGTCATACCTATACACCTGTGGATGGGGTCACATATATGGGCGAGTCACACCAATACACCTGTGAGTGGGTCACTTCCTATGGCGCATACCTGCATTTAATAGGATTGTAATCTGAAGTACTTTTCGTATCGAAGTTCGAAGAAGAGTTACAGTGATGTGGTTTCAGTTTTGATATTTATGTACACCTTCAATCACTAAGCTTCTTCAGCGTGTTACTGGAAGCTCAGCTGAAGCTTACCGTTATCTCTAAGAACTTCAGTTCGCATCGCTAATCCGATACTTAACCCGAACCACCCACCATACCCTGCTCCACCTTCAGTGACCTGTAACGGAGTTCCTAGGTGAACTCTTCTTTGGTACTGACTGGTGCGAAGCAGAGATACTGATCTGTTGCTGCTAGGACTCTCCCTTGTAGGCCTACAATGGATCAAGGGTTTTGGATGTACTCTAATGCCTTATTGACTATTTTGTTCTAGTATTTGGTTACTCTTGGTCATTACGGCTTATCTAAAGCCAGAACGATGACCTACTTTGACCTACCTTAATCCTGACTTACTTTACCTTGACCTACTATGACCTTGAATTACTTTGACCTTGCCCTACCTTGACCCTGTTCTACTTTGATCTACTTTGACCCTGATCTACCTTGACCCTGATCTACTTTGACCCTTGACCTACTTTGAACCTTGACCTACTTTGACCCTTGACCTACTTTGACCCTTGACCTACTTTGACCCTTGACCTACTTTGACCCTTGACCTACTTTGACCCTTTACCTACTTTGACCCTTTACCTACTTTGACCCTTGACCTACCTTGACCCTGACAGCAGCGGTGTAGTTGACTGTGGCGGCAGCGTTCGCGGCCTCGCAGGTGTAGGAGCCAGAATGATGTTCGCGGAGCTTCTTGAAGAGCAGCACCTGGGGGAGGCATGAAGCACACAGCGTTAGCAGCGGTGGGGCCCCGCCGCTCGCTTCTTAATACCACAACTAACCCAACAGTTTCATGTCTACGTACACAGCTTGTAAACAAGACCCGACACCCCCTCGATGGAAACCCAAGGTTTCCTTCCATCGAGGTTTCCTTCCATCGAGGTTTCCTTCCATCGAGGTTTCCTTCCATCGAGGTTTCCATTATTTTGTAACAGGAGGTGGGTGGTACGTACGACTAAATAGCATAATACCGGCATTGGTGGGGACTTAAAACAAAAAAAATAATTCCCCTCTAATATTTTTTCCTTTTCTGTTCTCAGAGGTCGTGGGTTCCCCTATCCAACCTGAGGTGGGGCCCGCCTTCATCTACACAAACTGATTCAGTAAGTGATGATATTCTTTGTGTTCAGGTGTTTAACGACTGCGTCTTGAGTACAGTGTTCTCGTGATCATTGCGTCACGCAGAACTGTTACCATAAGTGTTGATTGTGCATTAAATACTGACTCATAATACATGTTTTGCTTCAATTACACATACACACAGCCAATAGAGGTCCTCATAAAGATGTAAGATTCTAGTGAGAACTGACATAGTAAATAAAGGAATAATGTTCAATGTAAGTAAGACGTCCCCAGACCCACCTTGGAGTAATCACTCATGGACTTGATATCAATACCGGGGTCGTGCTGGAGGTGTCGGCTATCCTTGAGCCAGTTGATGGTGATGGGGAGGTCACCGGAGTTGATCATGCAGGTCAACTGCGTCCGCTCGCCCTCCTGCAGCTCACTCCGGAACGAGAACGGCTCGATCTTGGGGGGCTCTAGGGAAACGAAAATAACGCGGCTGGAACACGGTAACAACCATAGATGTGAGGTGAAAGTTGAGGACGTTCAGTGAGTTGAATCCTAGTTAGGTCGTGACTCTGTTGGTGAGTTGACATTATCGACACTGATGATTTCTTTTTATTTCAAAATTGTGTAAGAGAGAGTGTGTGTGTGTGTGTGTGTGTGTGTGTGTGTGTGTGTGTGTGTGTGTGTGTGTGTGTGTGTGTGTGTGTGTGTGTGTGTGATTATTTTTATATATATATATATATATATATATATATATATATATATATATATATATATATATATATATATATATATATATATATTTATATTTATATTATATTATATTAAAGTGTCAGAAGGAAGGATTAAGAGAGGAATTTCCTTAAGTACTTTCGTATTTAATAATACATCTTCAGAAGGATGTATTTATTGATCCTTCTGTAAAAAAAAATCGAAAGTATTTTCGCAAGTACGAAAGTACTTAGGGAAATTCGAGTCTTAATCTTTCATTCGTGGCCTGTCACTGTCACATTGTTCATCATGTGTTAATTTTTTGGGGTTATGCATTATAATGAACATGAAAACAGAGTGTACCTTACATTCTACAGTAGAATTTCATCACAGAACGTAGAAAAGGCTTTAAGTATACCCAGTGCATATACACTTGAGAAGCACACTACACCTTACACTGAACCTATCAGTGTTCAGGCATACGGGTGGGTTTAGTTTGGTGTCGAGTTTGTTTGACCCAACCACTTGGGCTGGACGGTAGAGCGACGGTCTCGCTTCATGCAGGTCGGCGTTCAATCCCCGACCGTCCAAGTGGTTGGGGCACCATTCTTTCCCCCCGTCGCATCCCAAAACCTTGTCCTGACTCCTTCCAAATGCTATATAGTCGTGATGGCTTGGTGCTTTACCCTGATAATTCAATCCTTCCTTACCCGCGGGAATGTTGCTAAGGTCTTCACAATGACTTATAAACCAACTTGAAAAAAAATTGCTTTATTCCTGAACAAAGTGTTTTACTAGTATATTCACATAGAGAAATGTGGTACATCTTTCAGTGTTTATACCCCCTTGCGGGAGAGTTGGGGGGGGGGGGTGGATGTGCGGGAGAGGTGATAGTAGGTTTGGATTGACACGTACTGAGCACGTGGAGAAAAACGTGAGAGGAGGCAGTCTGCCCCTGTCTGCCGGTGACGACGCACGTGTAGCGGCCGGCATCCTCGTTGCCTGCGTTCCTCACTATCAGCGTCCCGTTGGTCACTATATCCTGTCTGCAACACACAAGTATCATCTTTAGAACACCTGATTTTGTGGCGACATTCTTTAAAGTCAAGAAGGCTTCAGTATTTGAAATATCACTAGACTTCATCCCCAAATGCTTGTGATTCTCGAAATACTCGAAGCACAGACACTACACCTTTGGCACCCACCATCAACGCAGACACTACACCTTTGGCACCCACCATCAACGCAGACACTACACCTTTGGCACCCACCATCAACGCAGACACTACACCTTTGGCACCCACCATCAACGCAGACACTACACCTTTGGCACCCACCATCAACGCAGACACTACACCTTTGGCACCCACCATCAACGCAGACACTACACCTTTGGCACCCACCATCAACGCAGACACTACACCTTTGGCACCCACCATCAACGCAGACACTACACCTTTGGCACCCACTGCATTCGAACGAGTCTACATTCTACTTTCCTCTGATGAAAGCGATTTAAGTCGAAAACGCGTTTAGCATTCCCTATTTTTCACATGTGGTTCTTCCGCATACTTAGATCAGGTTTTTTTTATCATTGTTGCATATATATATATATATATATATATATATATATATATATATATATATATATATATATATATATATATATATATATATATATATATATATATAATATATAAAATAATAATATTTACTACCACTTGCAAACAATGGAGGAGGTAAGGTACCCTGTAGGACTCACCTGAGGGAGGTAGGGAGTGGGTGGCCGTCCCGACGCCAGCTGATGGAGGGAGTAGGATACCCTCCTGCAGGACACCACAGCCTTACGTCCTCCCCAGACATCGCCGTCACGTTGTCCATGGCCCTCACGAAGGGCGGACCTGCAGGGGAAGGAATATGAGGACAAGGATCTGGAAAAGGACTGAGGGAAGAAATGGTGCCCAGCTCCTTAGAGCCTCTGGCTCCAACACCGACCTGCAAGGAGCCAGAGCTCCGCTGTACCGACCAGTCCAAAGTGGCAGTTTAATAATCATTGAGTCATAGGATATTTTAGATAAAGTTGCGTTTAAGTGCCCGAGCATTATACTAAATTTCACTTAAAAGTTAAAAGGCCGTGAAAAGTTGACTACAGGTAAGAAATGATCCACAGAGTAGCAATCTTACCATGCAGTATTTTCTGGTACAACTTATTTTTCCCATATTGTAAGAGCGGAGGAATTTGTAAGTGATGTTACTATAATTACCATATCTCGATATATAAAACAGGATCGAAAACTATATTAATGAATATTATAACCGTTGTAAGGGTCAATGTGAAGTCTATACACTGAAAAGGAGCGGATTATATACATATAATTATAAAATATTCGCACTCTGTGATGGTGAGATCACATACAAAACATTGTGTGTGTGTGAGACAGTCAATCGCCGCTCTTTATAATGAGTCTTGGTTATTCCCCTGATACATGAACTGCTTTTCACCGTTCATATTTTCTGACTCATGGTGAACCCAGATGAGTTGACTCAGCCGGCTGCTGGCTTACTCATCCGTTACGGTCTGGTGGTAACGAACGTTACAACAATCACAGTTATAATCACAGTTGTAATCAGTTACAACAATCACAGCTAATATTACTGACTACGGTGACGGAATGGTTATTTCACTCGTCCCACATCCCGTCCTCGACTCAAGTCCGTTCCATCCAGCGGTCGACCCCACAGACGCATTCATAAACTTTTATATGCTGTTCATTCAAAACAGGGATTTTCTCAAATATAAATTAATATTATAATAGCATATTCTGCATATATATTGGCATAGGTTAGGTTAGGTGTTTAGGATCTGTTGGCGATTATTTGTTTTGTAGTACGTGGGTGAAGCATTTACAAAGTTGTAGTTCGAACAAAATTCGTCAGTGAAGCACTTGTTCCGGAAGTGTTCGGACGTCATCAGTTGTGTGTCGTGTGTAAACCGTTGTTCATTCATAAACAGCTTGGGTTTGGCGGGTGCATGGAATCACTTTTGGATCTATGTTTGGAGTACGGACTGCGTCCCACCGTTGAATGAATTGGGGTTCGAGTTTTCACTCAGGAGAGCATGTGGTAGTTTCTCATTCAGATTGTTAGTTTCAGTAATATACCCATATCCTCTGAAGTTAATAAATGTCCAACATGGTAATGGAGATTGACCTTCCTCTTTGAGTCCGTGGACGGTTGGACTCGACAAATACTCATTTCAGGCCTTGCACTTCATGGTCTATGGCTGCGTCATAGTCCATAAAACAATGCCAGTCTAAAGTGTACTCACATCATATATACTGTATGTACTTATGACAGAAAGAATAGTTTGTCTATTTACAAAGGAGTTATCTAGTTTCCTGATAATATGCAAGATGTGAAATGCAGTCTCCGGTCATTCCTGATCTTGTCACGTTCCATATTGACTAGCGACACATCAGTCAATCATCAACAATATATTGACATCCTCTCACTATCCTCATTGGTCTCAGCTTCGCCCCCCTTCCTAACCTCATTAATATTCATGCCGTATACTCACTCCGTACACCCTCTGGTAACTATAACCGTTGGTAGATACGCCCAGCAGCATCTCTAAACGACTACTACGTGTTGCCTTATGCAGTAAGGTGATTCACAAGAGCGTTGTTGCCACCGCTAACCATCGCCGCTCACAGATGAGCTGGAAACTAAAGCCTTAACCACACCAGCCGGAAAACACTGGCGATGACGCAAACCAGACTATCATTACCGTGAAAAACTGCGCTCATTTGCCGCTATAAAAGTGGAGCACAATGGGTGGTAGTGAAGCCAGAGAACACACTCGTTTGTCCCGCCCAAAATATGTGCGACCCATACAGTCTTCCCACCAGGCGGCTACAGCAACACAATGGCCAGCTTACGAAGGCATATTTCTCGTTTTTGTTTCCTGGTAACGAAACAATGTACTCGAATACGAAGAGAGGCCAGAAAAATAAATATTTAGTGTATGCCCAATCTGTACCTGTAACACGTCGCTGGCAGGAACAAAACAATGAACTGGGGGGTCATTTACGGTGGTGCTAATGGGAAAAGACTCGGTTTAGAGTGAGGTCAGTGGCAACTGGTAAACACTGTACTGGCGGCGTGCGAACTGGAGGGGTAAATGCGTCTGACATAACTCACCCACTTGCTTTTTTTCCCCCTATACGACTTTACTTTCCGTACTGAACAATTGCTATGTAAAGGCAGTATACACAGAAAGATATTCCCTGCGTCTCTGTGTAAATACTTTAAGTCTGAACATCGTTCAGGACTAAAGTATGGTCGCTCGTTGGTCAGAAAGGTATTGTGGGGGGGTCTTATTAACCCTCCAGCGATTGACAGGCCACAAGGCCTACACCAAACCAATATCTATGAGAGATATCTCTTAGAAATCACAAATAAACGAACATTTGGTTGCTATAGTGTTGGAGCTTTTTTTCTAACTGACTGGTGAGAGCTCACTAACTCATTCTTTAATTCACTCACAGTATTACTGCACTCACTCTCAACCACTCCTTTTCTTTCATTCACTCGGATCCACATGCCTAACCAGTCACACTTCTGAGCTCAGGACCTTCTGTTCGCCAAAGCCGTTGACGAACAGGAGGAGTGGGGGGGGGGGGGGGGAAAGGTTATAGAAAAGGACAACATTAGCACGAGGACAGTTACCGTAGACGTTGAGCCTGGCGGTGTGGGCGACGGAGCCATGGACGTTTTTGGCGGTGCAGGTGTAGTAGCCGCCCTCCCGCGCCGTCACGGAGCTCAGGTTCACTACGCTCACCACCTCCCCCTGGGGCGTCCTCGAGCTCCTCTCACTCGTGCTACGGGACACACACACACTTCTCAGAGACACGAAGGAGAGGCGTAAAGATGGAAGAGACGAATGATGAGCGTATAAATACAAGAGACGGACAGAGAAGAGAGCACAAGTTACAGCCCCGCTCCTGTGCCAGGTAAGTCCACCACGGGCTCACCATAGCCCGTGCTACTTGGACCTTTTGTTCTGAATAGCTGAATCTAAAACAACAACAATAGAGAAAAGATGAATGAGAGGCGAAGAGATAGAAGACACGAATGAGATTCGTATATAAAGAAGAGACGTATAAATAGAAGGAACGAATGAGAGGCGTGTGGATGTCAGACAGGGAGGGAGAGTGTATAGATGCTCGGGGTAGATATAGAGGGCACCCGAAGCTACATTAAAGTATCTATATACATCACTATACGTGATAGTGATATAGCAGTAATATACACACACTATGAAACAGTCTATGTGTTTCCCAACTTACACTCGGGCAACCCATACAACAAAAATTCCGTCTACAGTAATCAACTGTATCCAGTCATATTACAGTAAATTGCTGTTTACTTATGTACACACTATATAACAACAATTGACATAAATACTTAATAATCTACAAAAATATTATTTAATAAAAATTACGTACAGTTACAAGAGGGATAAGATTAAGAGATAATATTGCATATAGACCAATTCTTGAACTTGTCGTTCCACACTTAGCTTATTATGGCATTGTGAGAGAAGTCAGTTAGTGTCATTAGGAAATGTTATAAGATTAAGGATTTAAGTTATTTTGTAGTTTAATGTTGTAAACAATATATTTCCAGAGATATCCAAGTATATTTCCTTGAAGTTTATCTTCTTTATTGGGAAAGTTGCTGAGGTGTGGTTGGATGACTGTTGCTGAGGTGTGGTTGGATGACTGTTGCTGAAGTGTGGCTGGATGACTGTTGCTGAGGTATGGTTGGATGACTGTTGCTGAGGTATGGCTGGATGACTGTTGCTGAAGTGTGGTTGGATGACTGTTGCTGAGGTATGGCTGGATGACTGTTGCTGAAGTGTGGTTGGATGACTGTTGCTGAAGTGTGGTTGGATGACTGTTGCTGAGGTGTGGTTGGATGACTGTTGCTGAGGTGTGGTTGGATGACTGTTGCTGAGGTGTGGTTGGATGACTGTTGCTAAGGTATGGCTGGATGACTGTTGCTGAGGTATGCCAGAATGTATCGAAATGAATAACTCCAGTTAAGTCATCCGTCAGCATGATACAATTAACATGATCACTCTCATCAAAAGCTTCTTATTTGATAATAATGAAACCAAAATCAGTTTCTTTTTTTGGTAAGTGCTGAGTAGGTGAAGTCGAGCAGTATAAATCAGCACCAATTACCTCTCTGTAGCGTCGCCAATTAAATTCACGTTCAGTTGCCCAATTTCTGCTGGATGCACAGAGCCATCATTAGTGCTCCACTGAGATCTAAAGCCACACTGGCTGCAGCACACACACTATTAAGCCCACCTCAGCAACATATATATATATATATATATATATATATATATATATATATATATATATATATATATATATATATATATATATATATATATATATATAATATATATATATAATCTCAAATATTTTCAATCGAATTGGTTGATTATATATTGATCTAGAAGTATTTGTTAGTAGATCATCTCCTCTGTGTAGTGGGGTTGTTTCAGTCTTTTTAACCTGTTCTGGAAAGGTTTGATATTCGATGGATTCGTTGAATAGTTTGTTGAATATTTGCCGAATAATTAGGAGCACATGTGCAACGTTGATGTCAATCTTGGCTCGAATAGCACGTCGAGACGCTGTTGATATTAACAGTGTGAAGGTTTAAGACAGGATGGAATTCGTGATCGGGCAGGTTCGAATCCTCGTCACGGCCCTTGTGGATTAGTTCATTCGTGATCGGGATTCCTGGCTAAGGTCTGAAAGTAAGAGGTATGAACACTTAGTCAAGGCTTCATGGTTATATCCTTTATTATTAGTGAAAGTTAGAAAGAGTCCAGAGTTAAAGGTTTGGAAATTTGGCCAAAAGCAGGATGCGCACAAAGTTAGAATACGCACAGGAAGTGAGAGTCTGAGATCTTCTTCACTCACGACACCAACGAATATGGTGTGTAGTTTTTGTAGTCGCCAGGTGCTGATGGTCTTGTGGCCCCCATGTGGGGAGGGGGAGAGGTTGCTTGTAGTGGTGGTCGGGCAGGGAGAGGAGGGGTGCTGAAGCCACATCTGAGGGAGGGGTGAGAGATGGCCACGTACCTGGCCACGGAAACTGGAGCTGGTGCCGTGCTTGTGGAACCTAACAACGTACCTGTGGGACCTGGTGACGTGCCTGTGAGAGGGTGGGAGATGGCGACGTACCTGTGAGAGGGTGGGACCTGGTGACGTGCCTGTGAGAGGGTGGGAGATGGCGACGTACCTGTGGGAAGGAAGGAGAGGGCGGTGATCGCGAGTCCAGGTGACGACAGGAGGCGGAGTGCCCACAGCCGAACACTTGAGAGAAACGGGCGAACCTGGCGACACCGTCTGCTCGATGTGGGTGTAGTGCAATTGAGGCGCCGACTCTGTAGGGACAGTGAAGAGCGTCATGGAGGCTCCTAAGGACACTAAACTAAACTTAGCCTGCCTCCCACCCCCCAAATTTAATTAACAGATACTCGCCAAACACAAATACAACTACACACATACCAAACACACACACACACACACACACACACACACACACACACACACACACACACACACACACACACACACACACACACACGTCACAGTCCTGTGGATATGCATCACGGATATATATATATATATATATATATATATATATATATATATATATATATATATATATATATATACATATATATATATATATATATACAAAGGCCCCGAGTAGGCGGGTTACACAGTGTTTTGATGATAATGAAAGGGGGAACAGGTTAGTAATTAAGAGGCTGATTGACACTGTCAGTAATCTTTGAGATGAGTTCAGTGAAGATAATTCTAGTTCATGCGATAGGCACAAAATGGAGAACAAATCACCTCTCTGTAGTGGTTTACCTTCTTTACAGCCTTGTGGTTTACATGCCGATTCTTAAGTGGTTTATCTGCTGGTCTCTGTGTGGTTTATCTACCAGCCTTTTGCGGTTTACCTGTGTGACCCGCCTGGGGTTTACCTGTGTGACCCGCCTGGGGTTTACCTGTGTGACCCGCCTGGGGTTTACCTGTGTGACCCGCCTGGGGTTTACCTGTGTGACCCGCCTGGGGTTTACCTGTGTGACCCGCCTGGGGTTTACCTGTGTGACCTGCCTGGGGTTTACCTTTGAGACCTGCCTGGGGTTTACCAGTGTGACCTGTCTGGGGTTTACCAGTGTGACCTGTCTGGGGTTTACCTGTGTGACCCGCCTTGGGTTTTACCTGTGAGACCCGCCTGGGGTTTACCTGTGAGACCCGCCTGGGGTTTACCTGTGAGACCTGCCTGGGGTTTACCTGTGAGACCGGCCTGGGGTTTACCTGTGTGACCTGCCTGGGGTTTACCTGTGTGACCTGCCTGGGGTTTACCTGGTCCTGCATAAGGGCTGAGGCCCAGGTCTCGTGATGGTCGACGTAGACGGCCGCCAGACTCCTCCACAACCTCGCTGGGACCCTGTAAGGACACCTGGTATTAGCGCCTCGCACACACCTGCGTCACACACCTGCGTCACACACCTGCGTCACACACCTACGTCACACACCTGCGTCACACCCTTACGTCACACACCTGCGTCACACACCTGCGTCACGCACCTACGTCAAACCCTTACGTCACAACATGACTTCACACCCCGGCGTCCACCCTTATCTCACTGGTGAACAAGAGATAAGGACACTGGTGAACGAGAGATAAGGACTATGCATGATTTGACGGAATAAAAAATTTGGTTTTAACCTTTACCATCTCGACTCTCAGTCTCAAGTTTGGGTTAAAAAAAGGATTAAACAAGATACAATATGGAACAGAACTGTTAACTGGAGTGAGGAGAAAACCCACTAAATGAGAAGAGACGCAGATACCCCCAAAAATGTGACTCGAGAATGAAATGTTAAAAATGTGGGTCATGAGGTAAATGTTAAAAATGTGGGTCATGATGTAAATGTTAAAAATGTGGGTCATGAGGTAAATGTTAAAAATGTGGGTCATGATGTAAATGTTAAAAATGTGGGTCATGAGGTAAATGTTAAAAATGTGGGTCATGAGGTAAATGTTAAAAATGTGGGTCATGATGTAAATGTTAAAAATGTGGGTCATGAGGTAAATGTTAAAAATGTGGGTCATGATGTAAATGTTAAAAATGTGGGTCATGAGGTAAATGTTAAAAATGTGGGTCATGATGTAAATGTTAAAAATGTGGGTCATGATGTAAATGTTAAAAATGTGGGTCATGATGTAAATGTTAAAAATGTGGGTCATGATGTAAATGTTAAAAATGTGGGTCATGATGTAAATGTTAAAAATGTGGGTCATGATGTAAATGTTAAAAATGTGGGTCATGATGTAAATGTTAAAAATGTGGGTCATTGTCTAAATGTTAGCAAGTCTATACTAACGATAAGCCAGGTTCTTGGCATCATCTTTTACCAATGATTGATTTTATTTCCTCGCTACAGCTGCAAGATAATATCTCAAGAGTCGCCCGGACGACAAACTTGTCGTTGACATCAATCACTCGCTGCTGAAGAGAGACAAATGAACGAGGCGGACAGGCTGAGGAAAAGAGTGCGCCTGGGAACTGTGAGAAAGAATTATATATATATATATATATATATATATATATATATATATATATATATATATATATATATATATATATATATATATATGTCGTACCTAGTAGCCAGAACGCACTTCTCAGCCTACTATGCAAGGCCAAATTTGCCTAATAAGCCAAGTTTTCCTGAATTAATATATTTTCTCTAATTTTTTTCTTATGAAATGATAAAGCTACCCATTTCATTATGTATGAGGTCAATTTTTTTTTATTGGAGTTAAAATTAACGTAGATATATGACCGAACCTAACCAACCCTACCTAACCTAACCTAACCTAACCTATCTTTATAGGTTAGGTTAGGTTAGGTAGCCGAAAAAGTTAGGTTAGGTAGGTTAGGTAGTCGAAAAACAATTAATTCATGAAAACTTGGCTTATGAGGCAAATTTGGCCTTGCATAGTAGGCTGAGAAGTGCGTTCTGGCTACTAGGTACGACATTATATATATATATATATATATATATATATATATATATATATATATATATATATATATATTATTAAATATGACCGAAAAAGTAAGATTAATAATTCTAACACGAATTTTCTCAATCTTCCGTACATTACGCTTCACTGTTGGAGGTAAATCAAAAATCACTTCTCCAAAATTCATTTTTATTTCTAGTCTGACGCGACACGGTGCGCGTTTCGTAAAACTTATTACATTTTCAAAGACTTCACAAATACACAACTGATTAGAACTTACGTATCTCCGCTATTATATCTACATTTGAGTGAGGTGGGAGGGATGATGTGGCATATAGTGATGTGGCATTAACACAAGACAGAACATGAGGGGATATTAATAGGGTATTAAAAGTATCAACACAAGACCGAACAGAAACAATGGGTATTGAATAGAAGTGTTTGTAGAAAGCCTATTGGTCCATATTTCTTGATGCTTCTATATTGGAGCGGAGTCTTGAGGTGGGTAGAATATAGTTGTGCAATAATTGGCTGTTGATTGCTGGTGTTGACTTCTTGATGTGTAGTGCCTCGCAAACGTCAAGCCGCCTGCTATCGCTGTATCTATCGATGATTTCTGTGTTGTTTACTAGGATTTCTCTGGCGATGGTTTGGTTATGGGAAGAGATTATATGTTCCTTAATGGAGCCCTGTTGCTTATGCATCGTTAAACGCCTAGAAAGAGATGTTGTTGTCTTGCCTATATACTGGGTTTTTTGGAGCTTACAGTCCCCAAGTGGGCATTTGAAGGCATAGACGACGTTAGTCTCTTTTAAAGCGTTCTGTTTTGTGTCTGGAGAGTTTCTCATGAGTAGGCTGGCCGTTTTTCTGGTTTTATAGTAAATCGTCAGCCTACTCATGAGAAACTCTCCAGACACAAAACAGAACGCTTTAAAAGAGACTAACGTCGTCTATGCCTTCAAATGCCCACTTGGGGACTGTAAGCTCCAAAAAACCCAGTATATAGGCAAGACAACAACATCTCTTTCTAGGCGTTTAACGATGCATAAGCAACAGGGCTCCATTAAGGAACATATAATCTCTTCCCATAACCAAACCATCGCCAGAGAAATCCTAGTAAACAACACAGAAATCATCGATAGATACAGCGATAGCAGGCGGCTTGACGTTTGCGAGGCACTACACATCAAGAAGTCAACACCAGCAATCAACAGCCAATTATTGCACAACTATATTCTACCCACCTCAAGACTCCGCTCCAATATAGAAGCATCAAGAAATATGGACCAATAGGCTTTCTACAAACACTTCTATTCAATACCCATTGTTTCTGTTCTGTCTTGTGTTGATACTTTTAATACCCTATTAATATCCCCTCATGTTCTGTCTTGTGTTAATGCCACATCACTATATGCCACATCATCCCTCCCACCTCACTCAAATGTAGATATAATAGCGGAGATACGTAAGTTCTAATCAGTTGTGTATTTGTGAAGTCTTTGAAAATGTAATAAGTTTTACGAAACGCGCCCGTGTCGCGTCAGACTAGAAATAAAAATGAATTTTGGAGAAGTGATTTTTGATTTACCTCCAACAGTGAAGCGTAATGTACGGAAGATTGAGAAAATTCGTGTTAGAATTATTAATCTTACTTTTTCGGTCATATTTAATAATATATGTCTACAGGAAAGACTGCTACCAAAATATACTAATATATATATATATATATATATATATATATATATATATATATATATATATATATATATATATATATATATATATATATATATATATATATAATTTGTGTGTGTGTGTGTGGCAAAAGTGGGTTTGGAGAGGAATATGCTTGGAAAAAAATTGAGTGAATAGATGAGGTTAGGTTCCAAGACTGGACAAACGGGTATATTGGAATAGAACACCCGAGAGTAGAAGGTATGAGAGAGAGAGAGAGAGAGAGAGAGAGAGAGAGAGAGCTAAGATGAAAGAGACAGAGAGAGAAGAACGAGAATAGTGAAGAACAGGTAAAGATACCCACCCCCTTCCCAGCGTGTCCGTAGCGTTCACTGAAGCTCGGGCCACCATTGTCTCTCGCCTGATTACATTTGCATGTGCGGGGGCTTCAAAGAACATGGTCGCAGGCATCAATGTGACCCAAATGTAACTTGGGGACGATTTGACTTTCACTTAAAATTCAAATAAGGCGTCTCTAGGGATCATAACATATAAGGGGCTATGAGGCAAGGACGAGCTTGATGCAAATCTAGTTGGAGTATAGATTTCTTGCTGATAAACAGGCATTTGTTTTTATGACGGCGCTAGTGTGATGAGAGTTTATACAGGTGGGGAGGGAGGCTTTGTGTGTGTGTGTGTAAGTTTGTGTGTGTGTAAGTTTGTGTGTGTGTAAGTTTGTGTGTGTGTAAGTTTGTGTGTGTGTAAGTTTGTGTGTGTGTAAGTGTGTGTGTGTGTAAGTTTGTGTGTGTGTAAGTTTGTGTGTGTGTAAGTGTGTGTGTGTGTAAGTATGTGTGTGTGTAAGTGTGTGTGTAAGTGTGTGTGTGTGTAAGTGCGTGTGTGTGTAAGTGTGTGTGTAAGTGTGTGTGTGTGTAAGTTTGTGTGTGTGTAAGTTTGTGTGTGTGTAAGTTTGTGTGTGTGTAAGTGTGTGTGTGTGTAAGTTTGTGTGTGTGTAAGTTTGTGTGTGTGTAAGTGTGTGTGTAAGTGTGTGTGTGTGTAAGTGCGTGTGTGTGTAAGTGTGTGTGTGTGTAAGTGTGTGTGTGTGTAAGTGTGTGTGTGTAAGTGCGTGTGTGTGTAAGTGTGTGTGTGTGTAAGTGTGTGTAAGTGTGTGTAAGTGTGTAAGTGTGTGTAAGTGTGTAAGTGTGTGTGTGTGTGTAAGTGTGTGTGTGTACTTGGTACCTGGTAATTTAGAGTATCTTTTCTTCCTGAGGCATCACGCACGTGATGTTTAACAACCGGTGCGGGCTCCGTTCCTTCGGAGTTCTCGTCAGAAGCTGTGCTGACGACGACGACGGCGGTGTTGTTGCTGTCAGTGCTGACGGCAGAAGTGCTGAAGGTGGTGTCAATGTAGATGTCTGTGACTCCCCCGCTGACATCACCGGTATTCCGACGTCTGGGCTCAGAGGTGTGAACGTCGCCAAGCGCGGGTGACGTTTGACTAGTCGTCCATTTGCTCTTGATGTGGTCACCGTGCTGCCACCTGCCGGTAAAATGTGTCGATTAACAAGGATAACATTTCCTATTTGATCCTCGAAGAGCAGACAAAGACAATGTATTTGTTGCTTGTAACAAAGATTACCATAAATCCCCATAGATCGTTGTAAATCCCCATAGATCGTTGTAAATCCCCATAAATCGCTGTAAATCCCCATAAATCGTTGTAAATCCCCATAGATCGTTGTAAATCCCCATATATCGTTGTAAATCCCCATATATCGTTGTAAATCCCCATAGATCGTTGTAAATCCCCATAGATCGATGTAAATCCCCATAGATCGTTGTAAATCCCCATAAATCGTTGTAAATCTCCATAGATCGTTGTAAATCCCCATAAATCGTTGTAAATCCCCATAGATCGTTGTAAATCCCCATAAATCGCTGTAAATCCCCATAGATCGTTGTAAATCCCCATATATCGTTGTAAATCCCCATATATCGTTGTAAATCCCCATTGATCGTTGTAAATCCCCATAGATCGTTGTAAATCCCCATAGATCGTTGTAAATCCCCATAAATCGTTGTAAATCCCCATAGATCGTTGTAAATCCCCATAGATCGTTGTAAATCCCCATAGATCGTTGTAAATCCCCATATATCGTTGTAAATCTCCATAGATCGTTGTAAATCCCCATAGATCGTTGTAAATCCCCATAAATCGCTGTAAATCTCCATAAATCGCTGCAAATCACCATAGTTCGTTACAAATCACCGTAGATCGTTGTAAATCACCGTAGATCGTTGTAAATCACCGTAGATCGCTGTAAATCACCGTAGATCGCTGTAAATCACCGTAGATCGTTGTAAATCACCGTAGATCGTTGTAAATCACCGTAGATCGTTGTAAATCACCGTAGATCGTTGTAAATCACCGTAGATCGTTGTAAATCACCGTAGATCGCTGTAAATCACCGTAGATCGCTGTAAATCACCGTAGATCGCTGTAAATCCCCACAGATCGCTGTAAATCCCCACAGATCGTTGTAAATCCCCACAGATCGTTGTAAATCACCATAGATCGTTGTAAATCCCCACAGATCGTTGTAAATCACCACAGATCGTTGTAAATCACCATAGATCGTTGTAAATCCCCATAGATCGTTGTAAATCCCCATAGATCGTTGTAAATCCCCATTGATCGTTGTAAATCCCCATAGATCGTTGTAAATCACCGTAGATCGTTGTAAATCACTGTAGATCGCTGTAAATCACCGTCGATCGCTGTAAATCACCATAGATCGCTGTAAATCACCATAGATCGCTGTAAATCACCATAGATCGCTGTAAATCACCATAGATCGCTGTAAATCACCATAGATCGCTGTAAATCACCATAGATCGCTGTAAATCACCATAGATCGTTGTAAATCACCATAGATCGTTGTAAATCACCATAGATCGTTGTAAATCACCATAGATCGTTGTAAATCACCATAGATCGTTGTAAATCACCATAGATCGTTGTAAATTACCATAGATCGTTGTAAAACACCATAGATCGTTGTAAAACACCATGGAAGGATCTCGATAGTCCCACATGACTCGCAAATTCCAGTTAACTAATTATAGAGTGTTTGTTTCCTTGACTAACGTGCGGGAGCCGATCCCGACTGTCACCACTTAGAGGAGCACCCCCTTAGAGGAGCACCCCCTTAGAGGAGCACCCCCTTAGAGGACCACCCCCTTAGAGGAGCACCCCCTTAGAGGACCACCCCCTTAGAGGAGCACCACTTAGAGGAGCACCCCCTTAGAGGAGCACCCCCTTAGAGGAGCACCCCCTTAGAGGAGCACCACTTAGAGGAGCACCCCTTAGAGGAGCACCCCCTTAGAGGAGCACCCACTTAGAGGAGCACCCCCTTAGAGGAGCACCCCCTTAGAGGAGCACCCCTTAGAGGAGCACCCCTTAGAGGAGCACCCCCTTAGAGGAGCACCCCCTTAGAGGAGCACCCCCTTAGAGGAGCACACCCTTAGAGGAGCACACCCTTAGAGGAGCACCCCCTTAGAGGAGCACCCCCTTAGAGGAGCACCCCCTTAGAGGAGCACACCCTTAGAGGAGCACACCCTTAGAGGAGCACCCCCTTAGAGGAGCACCCCCTTAGAGGAGCACCCCCTTAGAGGAGCACCACTTAGAGGAGCACCACTTAGAGGAGCACCACTTAGAGGAGCACCCCCTTAGAGGAGCACCCCTTAGAGGAGCACCACTTAGAGGAGCACCACTTAGAGGAGCACCACTTAGAGGAGTACCACTTAGAGGAGTACCACTTAGAGGAGCACCGGTTACATGAGCACCACTTTAAAACAGTTACCACCTTCAATAAAATGAGCACGAGGATAATCCGATAATGGGACGCAGAATGGCCAAAATATAACATTTCGTTTGGCCCCCAAAAGAGATTTGGAGGGATGGGGAGGAGGGGGGGGGGAGAGGAACACCAGGTGTGGGGGAGAATATGTGGGGAGAGGGGCAGGGGGGGGCAGAGAGATTGTAGGTGGGTGGGGAGATTTGGTGGAGGGAGTGGGGAGATTGGATGAACAGAAAATTGAGTGGGATGATTGGGTGGTTCAGGGGGCGAAGATTGGGTGGGGAAGGGGGGAGTAGGCAAGAGGGCGTGAAGGGGTGGACTGGGCGGGCGGTGCCTAACACAATCGTCGGCGGCCAATGGGCGGAGGACGTGGGCGGCATTATAAAACCGTGGCGGTAAGAGTATTCGATGCCATAGCAAAAACTTAAAAACTAAATCTTTCCGATACATAAATATATTAGTGTCATTGATTCCCTTGTCCTGAGTGCCATCCACTCTGCTTTGGCAGAGTAGCCCATGCTGGCCCTACCTGTCACCCAGTGCCTGAATATACACTTATATTCGGTGTGGCTTGGGACAGTGCCACTGCGATTTGAAGGACCTGCATTGTAAAATGTGGGCTGATTGGTGACATTGGGTTTACTAATAGAAAGTCACCCGCATGGAGAGCTGCTACGGCTCTAAGGCAAGTAGTATCGCGTGTTGATGCAGTATCTAAGTACATTGCAGCTTAGATACTCGGTTAACTTGCTCTGTCTACAATGGTCCCATCCCAGATGGGATGGGATGGCTTGCATATTTATATATATTTCTGAAGAGTTCTTGCAACTATTTTCTTATTCTACCTCTGTTGATTACTTTTCATTTAAAAACCTATATATTTAATAGATCCAAATAACATGGATAATAAGTTTCTCTTCAAAACTTACTTCATCTCTTTAGACTGCTAGCGGAAACGGACAGAGTTTTTTAGCCTGATGCGCCTGTTCACCTAGCAGTAAATGACTAAATGGTACCTGGGAATTAGACTAGCATTTGCCAGGGAAGCAGCTAGCATTTCCTCTTAAATCTCAGCTCTGAAGCGCTGTAACACGAAATTGGTTGCTCTTGGTTCTCTTATTTCCATAACGAGTTTATCACCCAAACATTCCAGAATGGAGGAGAGTGTTATAACTATGTGGGAAACTATCTTAAAGTTAATTCTTTTTGTGTTTGAAAGTAGCTACACCGCCTCCTTTATATCCACTCTTCAGTGTAGATGAGGATGTATTTACAGAGTCCAATACTTTTTGCTTTTGACTGTCAACTGGACTAGACTACGGGGATGGGGACGCTTATTTTGACTCAATGTACTCTACACGTCAAAATTATAATGGGAAATTATATGGAAAAAAATAAGTTAAATCACAGTCTAAAGCTCTATTAAGGGATTTTAAACTCCCCCTTAAAAAATTGTCAACAACTATATTATTTCAATTCACCTGTAAGATTTACTCGCGATCCTATGTTCAAACTCGAAAGGAATCTGTAATTATTAAAAGACCAATAACTGCTCAATATAGCGAGAGAGTAAGATATCACAAAATGTAACAGGATTATTTTTAGATAACGAACCCATGATTTAAGTTTCGCTTGCCATTCGATTGCATATTGTGTGTTTAGCTCCAGCGTTAGCGGCGTGACACAGACAGACCAACGCACTGAGCCGCTAGCTGCGTTACCCCACACCACTGGTAACGGAGAAATATATTAATGTTATGGTAGCAGGGAACAGCACACGAAATGAAAACCCTGTTTTAATATGTAGAGCAGGGGCACCTCCTACTCTTATATAGAGCAGGGGCACCTCCTACTCTAATATATATTGAGCAGGGGCACCTCCTACTCTAATATATATTGAGCAGGGGCACCTCCTACTCTTATATAGAGCAGGGGCACCTCCTACTCTAATATATATAGAGCAGGAGGGGTAGAAGATCATATACAATGGGATGGAAAATAAAATATTCGAGGGAGATATAGAAAAATATACAAGAGAAAGTATAGGAAAATATACAATAGGGGCGTGTTAAAAAAGCTTACAACGGGAGGTCGAGAAAAATATACAATGGGGAGAAGGAGAAAAAATATAGAAAGGGGGAGGTAGTGAAAAAACATACAAGGGGGAGATAGAGGAAAATATACAAGGGGGCCAGGACGAGAGAAGTTAAAAAAAGAAAGGCAGCGCTCAAACTACTGGTTACCAGAAAAATAAAATATTAAAAATAGGAGATGTAAAAATGGGGGAGAGTGAAATAGAATGGTTGAGGAGCCCAGCTCAAAGTATCCAACATCAAAGTCAAAAATATAAAAAAAAAAGTGAGGAGAAAAAGGCTATATACATCTGTGCGTGCACCAACACACATACACATACACACACGATTTATTATAGAGCCCAATAGGCTCAGGAATCTGTACACCTGTGGATTGACGGTTGAGAGGCGGGACCAAAGAGCCAGAGCTCAACCCCTGCAAACTCAACTAGGTGAACTAGGTGAGTACACGCACATACATATGGAGCCTGATAGCTGAGTGCACAGCGCTCTGAACTCGTAATCCTAGGGACCGGGTTCGATCCCCGGTGATGGCAGAAACAAATTGGGCAGAGTTTCTTTCACCCGGATGCTTCTGTTACCTAGCAGAAAATAGGTACCTGGGAGATAGACAGCTGCTACGGGCTGCTTCCTGGGAGGGGTGTGTGTGTGTGTGTGTGTTAGAAATATATGTAGTAGATATAAAAGAGGAAAAATATATTAGAAAGGCGGGGACCAAGAGCTAAACAGCTCGATTATACAAAAATAGTAAATACAAATAGGAGTCGTAGTTATAGGGGCCCGGGTTCTATTGCCGATCAAGAGAAGCAAATGGGCAGAGTTCCCTTCGCCTGATGCGTCTATTCACCTAGCAGTAAACAGGTACCTAGAACAAATCCACAAGGGCCGTGACGAGGGTTCGAACCTACGTCCAAGAGAGCTCGGGGGAATTGGGTAAATTCCTGGTTTGTGTCTCGGAGAGGCTGCAGGATCCAAGTAAGGTCAGTAGAACTTCTGGTTGCAATTCTTTTACCATGTCGTAGCTCAGTCGATTAAGGCAGCGTCTGGGATCCTCTCTGACGTAGGTTCGAACCTTCGTCACGGCCCTTGTGGATTTGTTCATGTGATGCATCACGCTATTGTGATTTCTGTGTGTAATGTATCTAGAAGTTAAATAACTGCTACGGGCTACATCCTGGAGATGAGTGAGAGAGAAAAATGTAGTAGAACTTGACGACTTGAAAAGTCATTCTCAAGTCGAACACAATCGACTTGAGAATGGTCCAGGACGGACCGAGACGTCGTCGTCCCTTCACCTTCTAGTGTGTGGTCAACTTACTTTATTGTGACTCATCGCCTGCATGTAGTAGAACTGATAGAAGAAAAATAGGTCTGGAGTTAGTACATTAGACAATCAACGGGTAAAAAGGTGGGGTCCAGGAGCTAATATCTCGATCTTGCAGCTACAAATAGTAAGTTAACACACACATTCACACACAGAACGGATCCATCATGTAACGAAGTGGTATGTGTATGGCTCATAGCTACCCTGTTCCCCACCCCCTAATGTCATCACTCACAGCTCTAGCACTGGTCATCACTCACAACTCTAGCACGGGTCATCACTCACAGTTCTAATACTAACTCACAGAGGGCAAACTGAGTCTGATCAACCTTCTCGACTTCTGTGATTACACAGTAATTACTGTGTAATCACTACACAATAATTACACTGTAATCACTACACAGTAATTACACTGTAATCACTGCGTCAACTCAACAGTGTTTAAACAAGAAAGAGGATGACGGACTGGCTACATCTTCCTGTGGGAGATATCCGTATATACCAACGTGGCTGTGAGAGACGGCTATACATACCAGGGTAGCTGGAGGAGGTGGCTATACATACTAGGGTAACTAGGGGAGGCTCCTATACATACTAGGGTAACTGGGGGAGGCCCCCATACATACTAGGGTAACTGGGGGAGGCCCCCATACATACTAGGGTAACTGGGGGAGGCGGCCCGGCTGGCCGTGATGATATTTGAAGAGGAAATTTGTCATGACATTGTCGAGCTTTGTCAGGCAAAGCGCCGCTGTCAGTCACATGTACGTGAAGTTGGCCTAAAATTAAATTTACTTGGAAATTGAAAAACTCAGCTACAGTGAAGAGCTACTGCTACCGCTGACGGCAACGGCAACAGCTGACTGGTACTGCTGCAGCAAACAGCTACTGCTCACAAGCTAAAGCTGCCAGCAACGGCATCCGAACGCGTCCTGTTTCTCAATTCACTACAGCAAATGTCCCGAGGCATTGTACCGCACTCTACAGCAGCCGGGGGATGGGGAGGGAGGTGGGGAAATTGACTTGGGAAGAGGGGAAGAGGGACGGGTGAGTGGAAGATGGAGGGAGGAGGAGGAGAGGAAGTGGCGAGCAAACACAAACACACACACACACCAAACTCCCTCCCGAAGTGCAGCGTAAACAAACATGACAGACAAATATGGCGACATCACCATGCCCAGCCAGACTCGCCGTGTACCGGGAGACTCGCGACACCTCCAAGCCTGTCTAGACTCTTCGCTCTAAATTCTTATTATGGTAGTTGTTTGGTGCTCGCCTGGTGAAGCTGTCAGTGTGTGTGTGTGTGTGTGTGTGTGTGTGTGAATCTGCCGGTGGTCGGGATACAGCTTCCCTTGATGCTGTCTCAGCTTCTTTTGTCACCAATCAAGCCCCTTAAAGAACCAAACAAGAACCGCATCACAGAAGCCTGACAACGATTCGAAACTATCACCAGCTCGGAGAATATAAAACAAATTCCTTATGTAAACAATACTATAAAAGACTAGCAAGATTTAATAGGCCGGGAATATGTCTTTAAATGGAAATAACTCTATATATAAAACTTTTATTAATTAAGCGATCATTTGTACACAAAACAGAGTCAAATAAATATCACTGTAACAATGTATAATGACAACACATTGAGGCGCGCTATTGCTTCAGGCAACAAGTTCCAATAGGATGAAATACGTTCTGGCAACTCAAATACAGCACCACAACACAAGTTTAACAAGACTCGCGAATTTCTTTCGTGGATTTATGTATAAGATTCACCAAGTTCCGAGCCAATGAATGTGTCTGGGCTCGATCAGACAGCTTCTGCCAAGAAGGAAATACCAGGAAAAAAACCCACTAAGCCAGTGTGACTATTCTGCAATGGAATGATATATGCAATGGAATGATATATGCAATGGAATGATATATGCAATACAATGATATATCGGGATATGGAATTGGAGTAAGGAGTCTGCCGGGGGAAGAACGGGGAGGAGGAGGACTAATGGTGCTTTACAATTCCCACCATCCTGGATCGAACGCCGACCCTGGGGAGATAAAAGTTGTATTGACCAGTCTCAAGTGCATTAGACACAGGTGCTGGCAAGGCCAAGCATGTTCTGACCAACACCTCGTGCCATATGAAACATTGAGGACCAAGGAAGTATCGTCAAGCCTCGCTACGAGTTTGTGTATAGTGCCAGGTTCTTGCGAGAGGTAGAAAGAAGAAGAAGGAAGAGGAAGAGGCAGGGAGAAGGAGGAGGAAGAGGCGAGAGGCACATTTGATTGGAATCTGATACAAATGGAAGACGGTCCACAGGGAGTAAACTCATGAAACCCAGATGAAAACGAGAGGGATTTTTAGGTTCGAGAGCCAATACAAAATCCGCAGCCCATGGAGATAAGAGAGAAAACAGTGAGAGTGAGACCGTGATAAAGCGCAGGAAGAGCTGAGTGAAAGGAAAGAGTGAAAGTGAGACCGTGACCGAGAGGAAAGCTGTGGAAGGAGCTTGAGAAAACACAGCACCGGTCGACCACTGCATTACAGATTCAGCCGGGGTGCCAGTGGATGCGTGGGCGAGGGCCGCCTTCTCAACGAACGAAGCGATGGTGATGTGATTCAGACGCCTGAGCCACGATCCAGCACACGCCCGCATGGCGCTGGTCCGGGAGCCTCAGGACTGGTCCGGGAGCCTCGGGACTGGTCCGGGAGCCTCGGGACGGGTCCGGGATCCTCGGGACTGGTCCGGGAGGCCTCGGGACGGGTCCGGGAGCCTCAGGACTGGTCCGGGAGCCTCAGGACTGGTCCTGGAGCCTCAAGACTGGTCCGGGAGCCCTCGGGACGGGTCCGGGAGCCTCAGGACTGGTCCGGGAGCCTCAGGATTGGTCCGGGAGCCTCAGGACTGGTCCGGGAGCCTCAGGACGGGTCCGGGAGCCCTCGGGACGGGTCCGGGAGCCCTCGGGACTGGTCCGGGAGCCCTCGGGACTGGTCCGGGAGCCCTCGGGACTGGTCCGGGAGCCCTCGGGACTGGTCCGGGAGCCCTCGGGACTGGTCCGGGAGCCCTCGGGACTGGTCCGGGAGCCCTCGGGACTGGTCCGGGAGCCCTCGGGACTGGTCCGGGAGCCCTCGGGACTGGTCCGGGAGCCCTCGGGACTGGTCCGGGAGCCCTCGGGACTGGTCCCAGGCAAAAGAACGCCAAACGCGAACGACTATTACGTGATTTTCACGACTGGAAAAAGTTATCGGTGTAGCCGAGTGATTACTCTTGCTCCGAAAAAGGAGGGGTTCATTTTTTTCCCAGGATTATCTAAAATCCGTGGCTGTAATAGAACTCGAATCTCTCTCTTTGGAGTTGTATATAGCATCAGTGCGTGACGAGATCATAGAGGGAAACAGAGTCTGAATCATTATTCTCTCCTGGGTTCACTGGCTGCTGACGCGCGGTCGTTGGGCCGAGAGAAAGCTAATCACATTCTAATTAGTTTAGAGAACTGTTTTAGGTTTGATATTCTCTTGGATATTTTTTCTCTTCTCGATTCGGTGATATTATAATAAAATGCAAAGCTGATGTTATTTGTCAAGTGAAAAACGGGGACGCTGGTGGCATTTAGAATCCCTTCAAGAAAATCATACTACAGGACAAAAGCAAGATTTCTCATGAAATATTGTCATACGTAAATGTAAACACACACACACACACACACACACACACACACACACACACACACACACACACACACACACACACACACACACACACACACACACACACACACTGGGTCCTCGAGGCTGAGCAGACAGCGCTCTTGGATCAAGGTCCTAAGAGTACGGGTTCGATCCCCGGCAGAAGTAGAAACAAATGGGCAGAGTTTCTTTCACCCTGGTGCACCTATTCACCTAGCAGTAATTAGGTACCTGGGAGTTAGACAGCAGCTACGGGCTGCTTCCTGGAGATGTGTGTTCGCGTGTAAGAGAAATATATGTAGTAGACATAATATAATCAAAATAAATTGGTTAGAAAGGTGGGGTGCAAGAGCTAATAGCTCGATTCTGAAGATACAAATACTATATACACGCTCACACATGCAAACTGTATTGCAAAACATCATTATTCTCTAGTTAATATTACTCTTAATCATTAGATCAAGCTTGTGAAATGATCCAATTTCCCAACATTTCTCCAACGCGAAAAAGTTAAATAACTTAGTTTTATTTGGTCAACAAAGAACACTGTTTACGTTTGGATGTGTGTATATGTATTTACTATTTATGCCTTCAGTATCGACCTGTTAGCTCTTGGATCCCGCCATTATAACTCTTGTCTAATGTACTCTTACTTCCGACCAATTTCCCTCTATCATTTCTACTGCATATATTTCTGTAACACACACACACACACACACACACACACACACACACACACACACACACACACACACACACACACACACACACACACACACACACAGTGTGTTTACATGGGTGGAACACGAACAAGGGGACACAGGTGGAGACTGAGTACCCAAATGAGCCATAGGGACGTTAGAAAGAACTTTTTCAGTGTCAGAGTAGTTAACAGTTGGAATGCATTAGGCAGTGATGTGGTGGAGGCTGACTCCAAACATAGTTTTAAATGTAGATATGATAGAGCCCAATAGACTCAGGAACCTGTACACCAGTTGATTGATAGATGAGAGGCGGGACCAAAGAGCCAGAGCTCAAACCCCGCAAGCACAACTAGTTGAGAACACTCACACAAGATGCAGTCCGCAGCAGCATTCAAACATTCTAACAGGAACTAGTTTAGTACTATATGAACAGGAAATCACATTTTCCTCTCAGCTTCTTTCAGGTGAAAGAAGCTCTGACAATTTTTCTCTGCTTCGGCCTGGAATCGAACCCAGGGCCCCTTTGGAATGCGGCTCCCGAGTGCTGTGTGTTGTTCTACTTGAGCGAGAGGCTCTGAACGCTTGACAAGCACCGGAGACGCTCACGAGCGTCTCCCTGAAAACACTGTGATAGCCAAGGAAGCACTATAGAGGCCAGAGCCCAGGGATTGATGCTGGATGACGAAGGTACACGGCCCATAAACCACAGAGCCCACACCCCTGATCACCGAGGCGCTAGGTCCATAGACCCTTCTCAACCCTAAGCCTACGAGTATATAGGGTACTGAACCCAAATAATTTTCGTAAACCTTGATACTGGCCATTTGTTTATTTGATAACTATTTTAGAAATATTTTCAAAAATTTTATTTTAGAAATATAGAAAATTTTAGAAATATAGAAAATTTTAGAAATATATAGGTATATATAACCTAAAAGTGGTACCACCTCTGGTGCAAGTGTAGGGACCCATAGCCTCGGAGAAGAAAATAATGAGTACTCAGAGAAGACCTTGTGGATCCTCACTGAACACTTTGATATTTTCTTCCCCTACTACTCCCTTGAGGGGGCCGGTCGGCCGAGCGGACAGCACGCTGGACTTGTGATCCTGTGGTCCCGGGTTCGATCCCGGGCGCCGGCGAGAAACACTGGGCAGAGTTTCTTTCACCCTATGCCCCTGTTACCTAGCAGTAAAATAGGTACCTGGGTGTTAGTCAGCCGTCACGGGCTGCTTCCTGGGGGTGGAGGCCTGGTCGAGGACCGGGCCGCGGGGACACTAAAAAGCCCCGAAATCATCTCAAGATAACCACCCTATTCTTTTAGTGTGTGTGTATATATATCTAACTTTATTTAAAATGTCATTACACAAAAAGCTCAACTCTTAGATAGGTCAGCTACGAGAGAACTGTGGCAATATCTCCATCACAACAGTCACGTTCCCAGATGGGGGTACGAGAGCTACGAGACCTCTCAGCAGGTCTCGTTCTTTATGTCATGCAAACCTCTCTCGGCCGTGTTCGTTCGCGTCGACGAGCCACGAGTTGCGTTGCTCAAGCATGGCGAGGTACTGGGTGGTGGAAAATAATTTGTTTACCCAGAATAGCGCCACCAAGACGACGTCTTGGGGTCCTTGCCCGGCCCCGTGGTCAGGTATTGATCACTCTGGCCAAACTCTCCACAATGTTTTCAATACCCCGGGCCCTCTCGGCCGGGGGGCAATAGTGACGGAAGGCTCCGTGATGGGGCCTAGGTTCCTCCTCTCCTGTTCTTCTCTACTCCGGTTTTCCTCTCCCTCTAATTTTTCGTCCCCCCCCTTTATTTTATTCTTATATATCTATCTTTGTTGTCTTCCTCTGTGCCGTTTCCTTCCACCGGACGCTTGTGTCAAGAGCCGTGGGAGGAGCGGTGTTCGGCGACATAGTCGCTGCTTCAGCTTCCTCGACTATTTGTACCGTTTCCTCCTTATCTGTGACCTTTCTATCTCCCCTTTACTCCTGCAGTGGCCCCTCTCGCTACACGTCTCCGACACCACTCCTCCTTCCCTTAACCCTCCCCTTCACCCTTCCCCTATTACTTTCCCCCACAACCCCCTCCCATTCTCTCCCTTTCCTTCCCTCCCCAAACCTTCCCAACCCCACCGTCCCTCCCCCAGGGACCTCCTCCTGGGTAACAAAGAGCCAACTTATATTCGTCCTTACAAACTTAGACAGCGTCATTGTCTCGATAGCCGAAGTTTAAGGAGAAACTTGAGTGTAAATTTGCCAGTTCGTGGAGTATTAGGAGTGTACTGGGTGTAGCCTGATTTAGATTTAGATTTAGATTTTTTATTCAGGTAAGGGTACATACACTGAGTTACATACATAATGATGGATTTAAAGATAGAGATAGTACATACAACACCTAAGGTCACTAGTATGCATAGCGTTTCGGGCAATGATGAGTATACTGGGTGTAGCATGATGAGAGCACTGGGTGTAGCATGATTATACTGGGTGTACCATGATGAGTATAATGGGATTAGCTGTTGGATTTGTGCATCTCCATGTTGGCAACATTATATCATACGTGTGTGCGTAGTGTAGTGTAGCGTAGTGTAGTGTAGTGTAGCGTAGTATAGCGGTCAGTGTGGACTCGGGAGGTGATGTTGGGGCTGCGAGCTGCTTCACGAAGGTAAATTTCGTGTTTAATTGTACGTCTGGGGAGGGGGGGGGACATGCTGGATATCTGGCAGTCATAACCGCGATTGCATGTTGTAATAATAGGGAGTGTGAAAGCTCCCGTGAATTACGTTGAGCCTTGTGTAATTTAATCATTTATTAGCGAAATTTAGTTACCACCGGGTGACTGAATTATCTAGTTCATGTCTATCTTGAGGTTATCTTGAGATGATTTCGGGACTTTTTAGTGTCCCCGCGGCCCGGTCCTCGACCAGACCTCCACCCCCAGGAAGCAGCCCGTGACAGCTGACTAACACCCAGGTACCTATTTTACTGCTAGGTAACAGGGGGCATAGGGTGAAAGAAACTCTGCCCAGTGTTTCTCGCCGGCGCCCGGGATCGAACCCGGGAGCACAGGATCACAAGTCCAGCGTGCTGTCCGCTCGGCCGACAGGCTCCCTATGGTTCTGTCCGGGAATTTGCACCACTATTTTCATTTGAATGTTATATCTGTTATAGTTACGAATATACTGTTTATGTTAACCAGACCACACACTAGATACTGAAGGGACGACGACGTTTCGGTCTGTCCTGGACCATTCTCAAGGACGGACCGAAACGTCGTCGTCCCTTCACCTTCTAGTGTGTGGTCTGGTCATCATACTTCAGCCACGTTATTGTGACTCATCGCCTGTATACTGGTTATATTTTAGCTGATGTGATTTAGTCCTTTCCTATTTAATTAATATAGTAGTTAGATTATTCAACATATGATGAGGATGTGGTCAGGCCAACTTTAGGAATGATTGGGTAACTCCTGGTAGTATTAAGTCATGATTAAGAACTCTAGCAGCTATCTACTAACGAGCGCCCCACACAAGCAAGCGTTGGTTAGGGCAGCGTGGTCGGACAGTAGTAGAAACCTTTACTTCCAAGACATCCCAAAGTTCATCTCAGAAAATGGCACCCTGGAGAATGTAAATCACATTAATGACACACTCAGGACTACTACGTCTTCGGAATGATGTTGACATGTAACAGCTGTTCTAAAGTAAACATAAATGTTGACATGTAACAGCTGTTCTAAAGTAAACATAAATGTTGACATGTAACAGCTGTTCTAAAGTAAACATAAATGTTGACATGTAACAGCTGTTCTAAAGTAAACATAAATGTTGACATGTAACAGCTGTTCTAAAGTAAACATAAATGTTGACATGTAACAGCTGTTCTAAAGTAAACATAAATGTTGACATGTAACAGCTGTTCTAAAGTAAACATAAATGTTGACATGTAACAGCTGTTCTAAAGTAAACATAAATGTTGACATGTAACAGCTGTTCTAAAGTAAACATAAATGTTGACATGTAACAGCTGTTCTAAAGTAAACATAAATGTTGACATGTAACAGCTGTTCTAAAGTAAACATAAATGTTGACATGTAACAGCTGTTCTAAAGTAAACATAAATGTTGACATGTAACAGCTGTTCTAAAGTAAACATAAATGTTGACATGTAACAGCTGTTCTAAAGTAAACATAAATGTTGACATGTAACAGCTGTTCTAAAGTAAACATAAATGTTGACATGTAACAGCTGTTCTAAAGTAAACATAAATGTTGACATGTAACAGCTGTTCTAAAGTAAACATAAATGAGGGTCATCTCAAGGGAGGCACTTTATATAATTTTCTATCATATGGCTAGCTACGATTTTTTTTATATAATTACTTACAAGATATTACAGTTGAATGCTTTAGGAAATATGTATATCCTGCTAAGAACTCTCTCGAAGATAAATAGGATGAAGCTACGATCATTGATCTGACCCATTCGAGCTACGATCATTGATCTGACCCATTCGAGCTACGATCATTGATCTGACCCATTCGAGCTACGATCATTGATCTGACCCATTCGAGCTACGATCATTGATCTGACCCATTCGAGCTACGATCATTGATCTGACCCATTCGAGCTACGATCATTGATCTGACCCATTCGAGCTACGATCATTGATCTGACCCATTCGAGCTACGATCATTGATCTGACCCATTCGAGCTACGATCATTGATCTGACCCATTCGAGCTACGATCATTGATCTGACCCATTCGAGCTACGATCATTGATCTGATCCATTCGAGCTACGATCATTGATCTGACCCATTCGAGCTACGATCATTGATCTGACCCATTCGAGCTACGATCATTGATCTGACCCATTCGAGCTACGATCATTGATCTGACCCATTCGAGCTACGATCATTGATCTGACCCATTCGAGCTACGATCATTGATCTGACCCATTCGAGCTACGATCATTGATCTGACCCATTCGAGCTACGATCATTGATCTGACCCATTCGAGCTACGATCATTGATCTGACCCATTCGAGCTACGATCATTGATCTGACCCATTCGAGCTACGATCATTGATCTATCCCATTCGAGCTACGATCATTGATCTATCCCATTCGAGCTACGATCATCCGAGCTACGATCATTGATCTATTCCATTCGAGCTACGATCATTCGAGCTACGATCATTCGAGCTACGATCATTCGAGCTACGATCATTGATCTATCCCATTCGAGCACACTCACATATACGGGGACACGATCGAGAGAATAGAAAAACACCTCTGTGATGATGACTGGTAAACACCTCATGAATATGTTTATTCCAAATATATAACGAGGCTCGGGGGCTCGTTCCGTCACACTGGAATTGATGTTGTGGAAAATTTTCACATTGTCTGCAAAATGTGCCGGCCAGTTGACGTTGTCTGCTGCCACCACAACACCCAGTTAACGCTGTCTGCTGCCACCACAACACCCAGTTAACGCTGTCTGCTGCCGTCACAACACCCAGTTAACGCTGTCTGCTGCCACCACAACACCCAGTTAACGCTGTCTGCTGCCACCACAACACCCAGTTAACGCTGTCTGCTGCCACCACAACTCCCAGTTACCGCTGTCTGCTGCCACCACAACACCCAGTTAACATAGTCTGCGGCCACCACAACTCCCAGTTAACATAGTATGCTGCCATCACAACACCCAGTTAACGCTGTCTGCTGCCACCACAACACCCAGTTAACATAGTCTGCTGCCATCACAACTCCCAGTTAACATAGTATGCTGCCATCACAACTCCCAGTTAACTTAGTCTGCTGCCACCACAACTCCCAGTTAACTTAGTCTGCTGCCACCACAACACCCAGTTAACGCTGTCTGCTGCCATCACAACTCCCAGTTAACTTAGTCTGCTGCCACCACAACACCCAGTTAGCGCTGTCTGCTGCCACCACAACACCCAGTTAACGCTGTCTGCTGCCACCACAACACCCAGTTAACGCTGTCTGCTGCCACCACAACACCCAGTTAACGCTGTCTGCTGCCACCACAACACCCAGTTAACGCTGTCTGCTGCCACCACAACACCCAGTTAACGCTGTCTGCTGCCACCACAACACCCAGTTAACGCTGTCTGCTGCCACCACAACACCCAGTTAACGCTG